>NW_003546258.1:353544-475658 GCF_000090795.2 Amphimedon queenslandica | reverse complement strand
AGGATCAGGTTATTCAATAGCACCACCTACTTCTCTAGAGATTGCAATAACACCAGTACATACTAGAACTATTTGTCATTAATTTTCCATAGCTCCTCCACCCCCTCCTTGTCCTTGTAAAGATCACATTGCTTCATTAGCTTGCAAGCATATGGAGAATAATGGAGAATATCTACCAATGCCTTGTAGAGAGCTTCTTGGAAACAATCCTTAATTATTTAAAAGACACATACATAATATACTGTAGATCTAGTTGTCAACATATATTAGAAAGATTTTATTGATAGTGAGTGTACATGTACCAATAAGTCTGTACTTACATTATTCTGTCTGTACAAATTAAATGGAAAAAATTTTAGTTTAAGACATTAATTTTTAATACTGTTTTAGAGTTTTCACACTCTTTTTTAATAATAATTCAGATAATATGCAATTAAACTGGTACAAGTCATGCAGTCCATCTCTCTCTCACATATTAAGGACTAACATACCAGAACTAGAACAACACTGACTAGAAACTTGATACATTTTATAATGTTACAGGCTATGAATAAGCATTTTAATTTAATGTTTTGCCAACTTTTACATGCAAAGTATAACATACATGACTTTTCAAATCATATGGGGAGACAGGGCCAAATTGCCACCCCATAAATATATACACTGTATAGAGATCTATACACTGTATAGAGATCTATATATGTATGGGCTTGTGCTGAGTGTATAGCTTAGTGATTCACCAGGAGATTTTCGATTGTCCCTCTCATAATGACAGCATTCCTGTATTTGTGTATAGCCTTGCAGCTCCTTCACCTCACTGGTTAGTTATAATACTAACATAGGAGGTACATTATGTCTCATATTGGTTCTATTAGTTGCAATTGCACCTATTGTCCCCACTGTCAGTTTTGAGTCTTCTTCTACAGTGAGTATCCCTGAAGGAACTAGTGCTGATGTTTGTCTTACAATCACTGGAGCTGCTGCTGGACCAATAACTATCTTACTGGGAGCTACAGACCAATCAGCAAGTAAGCTGTGCATACCATAAAGTTTCAATTTAAATTTAAATGTTCTGTTTCTGCATGTCCTGCTTTATTCAAACTATGCAAAGCACGGATTCATAGACTAATTTATACCTTTACATGTTGTTAATGTTTATTATTGTCATTATATAGTTGCTCCAGATGACTACACTGCACCTAGTTCAGTAACTTATATTCCAGGTGGATCCAATATAGTTTGTATAAGTATAACTGCAGTGCAAGACAATGTTGATGAACCTTCTGAAAACTTTACATATACTATACTTGCAGGAATGGGTGATTATGCAATAGGAGCACCATCCAATATCACCATTACAATACCTGGCGGTAGGTCAATTTTTTGGAGCTATTTTTTATTCATTTTCCATAGCCCCTCCACCTCCTCCTCCTTGTCCTTGTAAAGATCGCATTGCTACATTAGCTTGTAAGCATATGGAGAATAATGGAGAATATCTACCAATGCCTTGTAGAGAGCTTCTTGGAAACAATCCTTGATTAATTATTAACATACTGTAGTTAGTTAATGTATTGGTGTCTGTAGATTTTGTAGATCTTTTTGTTAAAATTAGCAGAAATTTTGGCTACAAAATTCTAGATATACAGTATACTGTTTGATTGAAATGCTTTTTCAGTGAGGTAGTTTTCTTTGCTTGTACACGTATGTCAGGGCACATGACAAGGGACAATATATTCTAGATCTTCCAGTGATTAAAATTATTATTATTATTGTAAACTATTCATCAGACAATACACAAGTCAGTGTATGTGTATGTATTTACTAATGGACATTCTTTCTGTCTCTCCCTCACAAAATATTAATAATAAATTAACTTCACTGTCCGTGTTTAGCAATACATCTCCTAAAAAAGATAATAATAATGTTAAGGCTTTAATTACTTCCTGGCATTCTCTAAAAGTGATTTATTTCTCTTTTGAAAAGTCCAGTTTCCTTCTTCTAAAAAAACTTCTCCTTTAGTTTAGATTTTTGAGGTTGTGGTACAGCTCCTCCACCTCCTCCTCTTCCTTTTTTCCTTCTGTAAAAATCACATTGTTACATTAGCTTGCAAGCATGCCTCTTGGAATCAGCTCATAATTTATCAGCAGACATAAAAACTAGATCTATACTGTAGTTGTCAATGTTTATCATAAAGATTTCATAAATAGGGTGCATACATGTATCAATAAGTCAGTACTTACGTTATTCTGTTTGTGCAAATTAAAACATTTTAATGCTGTTTTCAAGTTTTCAAATTATATATTTCCTATAATTTATATTATTATTGCCATGCAGTGCATCTCTCTCTCACACACATATTAAGGACTAACCTACCAGAACTATAAAAAACAGCAACAATGCTGACTAGAAACTTGATATGCATTATAATGTTTTACATAGCAGGCTATGGGTAAACATTTTAATTTAATGTTTTGCCAACTCCCAGCAAACCATACATGACCGTTCACATCACAGGGTCTAGTGTGAGTTTAGTATTGATCTGTTATACTCTGTTCTCTATCTGATCATAAATATTAAAGACTATATAAGTGTCTGATGTACAATGATATTTTATTAGTTTATTAATGATAATAATAATTTTTATGAACCAGTAGATCTATGATATAACTCCATACCAAAGTATTGTAAAGTGTAGTTCTCTCAACAATGATAAAGTGGACACTTTCTTTGAATCTGAAACCTAATAGTGTAATTTAAGGTTTTGCCAACTCTTACATGCCAGCTACCATACATCATGACTGTTCAAATCACATGAGACAGGGCCAAGTATAATTATACACTGTATATAGTTCTATGTATGTGTGTATAGCTTAGTAATTTACCAGATTCTTTAATTGTTTCTCTCATAATGACAGCATTCCTGTATTTGTGCATAGTCTTGCAGCTCTTTTTAATATAGCAATTATGTTTATGCCGGTAGTTGGTATGCCTCAAATTGTTCCACTTGTCAGTTTTGAGTCTTCTTCTACAGTGAGTATCACTGAAGGAACTACTGCTGAGGAAGAATTGGCAACAGAAAGTGGCAAGAAGATGACTACAAGAGATCTGACTCTGAGTAAATGAATTGAACCAGTTTATAAGAAACAATCATGCATCCAGTTCTTATTTATATTTATCATTTATCGTTTTTTGCTTTTATTTTTTTGAGTGATTTTTTTCTCATTTATTTCTTTCTTCCCAAGTCTACTCTGTTCTCTCTCTGATTCACAATAATTATTAATTATATTTTATCAGTTCATTAATGATAATGATCATGACTACATGTAGTAACTCCACACACACACACATACAGTAGAAGTTATCATAAGGTGCAGTTCTCTCAACAAATATAAAGTGGACACTTTCTTTGGATTTGAAACAGTAATTATTGAAATTAATTATTTTCAAGAACTACAATAATCTTGATTGGCGTGAGCTTTTAGGGTATTCTTAAATGTACATGTACACATGCATGTACATTTAGTATTATAAGTACGACGTTTGAGTGGAATATGCTAATGAAATATTCTGCCACAAACCTTATAATGTGATTTTTTGCAAACCCTAAAAATGCTAAGTAAAACATGCTTTTATCAGTTCCACTGTAGTATATAAAAAATGCTATAGTAAAACATGCTTTCATCAGTTCCACTGTAGTATAAAGATAAATCTAATAGTAGTTGTATAGCTGCTAGAGTTGTAGTGCTTTATAGTGCTGAGTGTATATATAGCTTATTGAGTAGGAGATTTTTCAACTGCAGTTCCTTTTTCTTTCTTTCTCTCATAATGACAGCATTCCTGTATTTGTGTATAGTCTTGCAGCTCCTTCACCTCACTGGTTAGTTAAGATACTAATATTCACCATGTCTCTATTGGTTCTATTAGTTGCAATTGTGTCCACTGCCCCCACTGTCAGTTTTGAGTCTTCTTCTACAGTCATCACTGAAGGAACTAGTGCTGAAGTTTGTCTTACAATCACTGGAACTGTTTTTGTTCCAATTACTGTGACACTTACAGCTACACCTGGCACAGCAGGTAAGTATAGTCCACTTTACATGCATTTGCTGTTCTTATGCAGACCATTCCCCAGCCTACAGTCGTTGGGACCCTATAATGGGAGAATTGGTTTGGCTAAACATTGCCAGCAACATTCATGGTTACTTTGACCTTGTAAACTATAATCAATAGGTTTCTATTCTTTTAGATACAAGGCCAAAGTAACCACAAAAGTTACCAGGAGCTATTCATTGGCTAACCTGTGCATTTATTTATGAATTATATATACTATTATTATTGTTATTATGCAGATGCTTCTGACTACACTGCATCTACTGCAGTAATAGTTAATCCTGGTGATTCTAGAGTTTGTGCAACTGTAACTGCAATACAAGACAATGTCGATGAACCTGATGAAACCATTATATATGCTGTACACTCAGGATCGGGTTACACAGCAGGAGGAATTATGTATCATTTACTTACCATAACTCCTCCACCTCCTTGTCCTTGTAAAGATCGCATTGCTACATTAGCTTGTAAGTATATGGAGAACAATGGAGAATACCTACCAATGCCTTGCCGAGAGCTTCTTGAAAACAATCCATAATTAATTATCAATTAACACAACTTAACATACTGTAGTTAGTTAATGTATAGGTGTGTGTAGATTTTGTAGATCTTTTTGTTAAAATTAGCAGAAATTTTCGCTAAAAAAATTCTAGATATACAGTACACTGATTGAAATGTTTTTTCAGTGAGGTAGTTCTCTTTGTTTGTGCACATACGTCAGGGCACATGACAAGGAACAATGCTCCCTCAATATTTTACATTCTTCCAGTGATTATAGTAATTATTATTATTATTGTAAACTATTCATCAGACAATACACAAGTCAGTGTATGTGTGTGTATTTACTAATGGACATTCTTTCTGTCTCTCCCTCACAAAATATTAATAATAAATTAACTTCACTGTCCATGTTTAGCAATATATCTCCTAAAAAGATAATAATAATAATAATAATAATAATAATAATAACAATAATAACAATATTGTTCACATTATGACTTTCATTACTTCCTGGCATTCTCTAAAAGTGATTTCTTTCTCTCTTGAAAAGCTCGGTTTCCTTCTTCTAACGAAAATTTCTCCTTTGGTTTAGATTTTTGAGGCTGTGGTACAGCTCCTCCTCCTCCTCCTCTTCCTCCTGAAGAAGAAGAAGGAGGGGCAGGATCAAACTTAACTCTTCCTTCAAGAAAATTGGTAACAGTTACGTCAACGTTTCGAGTCTTCACTAAAAGAAGGAAATAAATATAAGGTAGCTTAATCTGAGAGGTCCTCCATACTTACTAAGGTCTTTCCTAATGACATGTGCTGGAATGTGTGGCAATACACTGATGACTTGGTATGTCATTCTTTCTATTTCAGGAGGTGGAGTCCCCATAGATGAGAACTGGGAGTCTGATATTAAAGGGCCAGTATCAGAACCAAATGCCTTCCTCATCAATGAATGAGACTCCTTCATTTCTGAAAAAGACAACATACATGTAAGTACATGTACATGTATATGCATAATAAAAATGGAGATTTCTCTCCTTTTCATCTTTTGTGAAATTTGGCCTGAGACCATGTACTATAGTACAGGGACTTTGGCCCAATTTGGAGCAACTTTAGAAATTTGTTTAAAATCCAAATTTGATCAAAACCAGCTCAAACTTTCTACGCAACATAAGTACATGTATATGCATCAGGAAAATACATGTAAGTGGAAAAGTCTCTCTTTTTCAATTTTGATAAAATTTGGTACAAGAGCATGACTATAGTACTGTACTAGCTTAATTTTAAAGCAACTTGAAATATTCCGGAATCAGTCCATGCACATACAAGTACTTACCACTTTTCCACATTTCAATGTCTTGCTTTGACACTTTTAGTACATCTACATTCATGAGAGATGCCATTTTCTTATTTGCTTTCTTTGCAAAGTCTGAAGCCCCTTTGCCGTCATCAGCATCAACAGAAGGGAGAACACTGCAAAGAATAAAGTAAATGCACACAAGAGAAAGGGAGAGAGGAGAGGAAAGAAAGAGAAAGAGGGAGGGTAGAAGGACTCACGTCATTGTGACTATTGTTAAAGGTAGGAATAAGGTCCAGCATAAATCAGTAAAGTCAGAGCTATCAAGAGTTGTCTGTCAATGAAACATAAAATTAATCATTAGACATTAACTGACTTACAAAAGGAATATCTATTGGTCTCCACCAGGACAATGCTACCTGTAGAAATAGGAGAGTTAAGAGAGAGGGAGAAAAAGAACCATTAATACTAGTTTATTACCAACTTACTGGTTGAACTATATCCTCTACTGTGAAGGGCCACACACTAAAAAGTTAACAAGATTATTGTTATTATAATGATAATAACAATATTGCTTTCTTCATTACTTGAATTGAGATAGGCTCCTCCCATTAGTATATATTGATTCCGGCTGAGCTACGTAAGGAATAGCAGCTGAATCAGGTATGGAGACATCAACTGAAGAGGAATAATAAAAAGAATAAGAATTTATAGTCTATAATAATCATCATGATCATGTACAGCTATTTTTATTATTATCACTTATTATTATTACCATCAAATTCTGGTAATTTTTTAAGAGCCTCCTCAATTTCGTTCAAAGACTCGGTTTTCAAGTGAGTATGATAAAACAACGACGAAAACAATGGGACATCAACCAGACTGATCTAAAAAATAAAAATAACCATAACAGTAATTCCCTCTCTCTATTATCTTACTGTTGTACACTCCATAGCAAGGTGTAGGACAATATGGTCTAGTTTCGATATCTTATTAGCTATCAACATCTACAGGTAGCAGGATATGAAATAAATATTCTTCTTCTGGTGCTTACCCTAGCAGCTGTGTTCCTTCTCTTCCAGTTTTTAGTCACAACAACCAGCCCCATTACACCAAACAATATCCTTAACAAGAAACTAAGAGACAATGGTTCTAATGGAGCCCCAATACTGCTGCCTTACCGTTGGAATACACCAGTTGGTATAATACTGAGTATTATGAAGGCCTGTAGGAGCATGGTGACACGAACTATGAATAGGAGTAGACCAAAAGGGAAATATACTATTAATAATAGAGCGTATAAAGACGAGAATACTATCCTAAAATAAAGGCAATAAAGAATACAATAAAATATAGATAATTGAGCTCACCTATGGACATTTAGGGACCCGTCTAATTGCTGAAAAACTCTGGGACGAACTGGAGTAGAAGGATGGTGGTTTGGAAAGGCAGCCATTTTAGAATTTTGTGTGGGTGTGGCTACACCGCCCACTGTATTATGGGGCCCCTCCCATCATGTGACCCTGCTCCTCCTCTATTGGGAAGGAACTAAAGATGGGGTCGATACAATCGGCAGTGAATGACAAAGGGCAGCTAATAAGCGATCCTAACCTCTCTAAAGTAGCCGTACTACCAATTGTCACTATATTCTGGCTCGCTGTAGCACTCGTGGGCATATTTGTGCCTTGTTTCTTCTGGAAATACAAACACAGACTGTAAGTGAAGACCCAATCCCTTGTAACCAGCAAATTATATGTACAATCAAGAGTAGATGGCACAATACATAAGAATAGTGTATTAAAAGCAGTGGTCTGTTGCAATGGAAAGCTTGTAGTAGTTTTGACCACATTTTAATGATGCACATGTGTCTAGATTGTATTTTACATTCTTGTTCTTTTAGGACGTTGCAAGTTTCAATCGTGACGACTGCAGTATGTCTGTACACCTTGTATCCTTTGAATGAAATACAATAGTGGGAGCATTACTGCTGAAAGAGCAGCAGGGAAAGGAATATAAATGCAATACCTTGATAAAAATTTAAAATGGGCAATTAGTTTAAAATTTTTCTTAACATTATACAATGTATTAGCTGGTTGCTGGCATTCTTGGCTCAGCTGAATCCATTGACAGGTCCACAACTTGAAGAGGATCTGGCACATCATATCAGACAAGTCTGGGGAGCATCTAAAAGCGATAGTTATGAATGTCAAGAGTAGAACCATTATTAACAGCTGTGTGTGTATTTGTTTGTAAGTTAGTTATATTTGTTACAAATCATCTTATAATGTTGTCCTCTTAGGAACCTGTAATACTGTGGGTTACACATCAAAAACTAATTAATACTGTAATATTTACACATTGTTTGTAATATGTAGTGTTTATTGTCATTGTTGTGATTAATAACTATCAATTTTAAATGTATTTAACATAGCTAAAAAGAATTTAAAACTTCAAGGTGCTCGCTCCCTTTTAGGGTATGTCCAGGTGTAGGTGTAAAACCAGGAAACTGGGGAAAGCAGTCTTTAGAAAGTCAAGAGACCTTCACCATTTTTAGTAAAAAAACAATGTGATGAACTCTCTATGCTTGCTTCTATCTCACACAAGTCAACTACACATTGCTTTGCAGTATAGTACTAGTATACCTTCATTTTCTACAATTATTGTTTTCTGCTCATATATTTTACAATTAGCCCAAGCTGACATTAAATGTCATGTAATTAATACATAGATAATGGTAACGGCCAAAGACATACAACCAATCATTGTTTAGGACTCTTAGACCTTGGAGACCGGGACGGAGAACGAGAATAGGACCGCCCCCGCCCACCAGGAGACCGGGAATATGAACGAGACCTTGATCTAAAAAAAAATTAATAAAAATCCAGGAACACTCAAACTTACCTGACAGGTGATCGGGAATATGGAGATCTGGATCTACTCTGACTCCTCCTCCTTCGAGGGGGCGGGCTACGAGAACGAGATCCAGAGCGAGAGTATGAGCGGGACCTTGACCTCCGTCGACTAAAAGTGTTCAAGCTGACATCAAGAGACAAATTAATGGATACTTACCGACTGCGAGGACTTCCACGCCGACGTCTAGAAAATTAATAAAAATAAATAATAATAATAGTAATAATAAAATTAATAATAAAAAAATAATAATAATCTTACCGTCTATTGTAAGGACTGTGACTTCTATTTGCAAAATGAAATATTTAATTAATAAAATTTGATGAATGTCTCATAATACTAACCGTCTGCTATAATAGGGGCTTGGACTTCTAGAATATCGTCTCCTAAAATAAAATAAAGATATAATTATTATTGTATGCACATGTGTATATACCTGTTATAACTTCCGGTTCTTTCTTTGTTCTTCATCTGAAATGGAGCTACAAAGAAACAATAAAAAGCTCACGCCATTTCTCTCTTACTTTTTCTGTCTCCCTCTGCATACTGTACAACCAGTTCACGACCGTGCAAACAAGTCCCATCAAGATTATGCAAAGCGTCTTCGGCATCACGGAGGTCCTCAAACGTAATCAAAGTCTTTAGTTAAGGTCCTTATACATACAAGTACATATGTACCTTGCAATGTAACACAATAGTGACTCCTATTACTTTTATAACAACTTGTACTGTCGGTCATTATGCTTTATTGCTGTGAATCAACAACAATTCTTTTGCTTTGTCTTGTGCCTTCTCTGCCTGGTGCTTGTATCTTTAAGACATTTAAAACCTATTTCTCTTTGTTTCTTTGCTTGGGTCTTTAAAATCTTTAAGGTAGGCCATTTCTTTTAGGGGTGTGGTTCTTTAGGCTCTTTGTCTTTACTTTATTAAAGTCTTTAATTCTTTGATTTAAGACATAAACTGTCGTGTGTTTAAAGCAATAGCCTACATGTATGCATATATTAAACATAATAGTACATTAAATGCATTATACTACAAGATGATTCATTGGAAAGGAATTAAATGCAGTGGTTCTGTGAAAAAAATCACTAACAAATCTAAGCATGCTCAATGGCACATGGTTGATAAATCGTCAATAAAAATTTGCCACGACTTTCCAACACAATAATAATCATCTTGTACAGTATTAAAATATAAACCAATCCGATTAATGCCCACCACCTCATTCCTGTACACAAAAACTCTCAGTATAATAATAATTATTATAAAAGGATATTCAACATACGCAAAGCCTCTTGGCTCTCTCGTGTGGTAGTCCAGGGGGAGGTATACATCGCGTACGGGGCCGTATTGAGTAAACAGATCTCTCAGGTCGTCTGAGCTGTTGGACAGGTTTCATAAATAATACAGAGGACATTGGGGCTCACTTTGATGATAGGTTCAATCCCTTGACGAACAGGGAACAATTTGGAGGCCTCTTGTACCTGGAGGAAGACATCTTTCTCATCAACGTGCGCGCCTTGAATAATTCCCCGCCCTATTAGCATTCCTTTCTACTGCGGCAACTGCGCATGCGTGAACCCACGTGTAGTCTACTCATAAAGCCCATTGTTGTTGTACTGGTGATAAAGAAATGGCTCAAGTCCCTGT
Organism: Amphimedon queenslandica; assembly: GCF_000090795.2. Classification (NCBI taxonomy): domain Eukaryota; kingdom Metazoa; phylum Porifera; class Demospongiae; order Haplosclerida; family Niphatidae; genus Amphimedon; species Amphimedon queenslandica. The sequence continues at coordinate 465,205 of NW_003546258.1, read as the reverse complement.
ACAACAGCAGCAGCAGCAGCCGGGTCAGCCGAGAGGAGGAGGTGTACAGCTTCCACCACTGGTCCCTAATACACTGGACGATCATGGACTAATGGATTCCTCCTGGTTTAAAGTTGTCATTACAAAATGCCCATCTGGTAAATGTTATAAATGCATTGTCAGCATTGGATCAATTATTGTAATGAGTGATTCGTTGTTATGTCTCGTTTGTAGGTGACCACATAGGGACAGCATCAGTGTCACTGGATCGCTGGAATGGAGCATGGGACAAGTTACCTGAAGAAGCCTTCATGACGTCAGCAATGCTGGCCACTTCTCTGGTAAGCACTAAAAGACACTGTATATAATATATATTTGTGCTGTAGGTACCAATCAGGGATCTTATTTTACGTGGGCATCATTTGTCCTCTCTTCCTTCCAATATGGCTTCAGAGGATAATCATTTGACTTCTTCATTAGTCGTTTTTGACATTTCATCAAACCGCTTTGTTGATTTTCCTCCTGTTGTGTGTCAATTTTTGAGTCTTCGCGAGCTCAATGCTTCCAGCAACAAGCTTTGTTTAGTACCACAGGATATCTCTTATCTGACAAATCTTCAAGCACTGAACCTCAATAATAATTCATTTCAATCAATTCCTGTCTCGATCTGTCTTGCATGTAGCCTTCAGTCTCTATCGATGGAGAGCAACAGGATCTCAAAAGTCCCTGAAGAAATTGGGAGGATGACAAATCTACAAGAATTATACCTCAAATCAAATAAAATATCAAAGCTGCCAGAGTCTTTCTCTCGTCTGCAGAGACTCCAAACCTTACACATATCAGATAACAGTCTAGTAGCATTGCCACAAACCATTGGAGATATGGTTAGCTTGAAGCAGCTCCATGCAGCACAGAACAAGTTGACTTCATTGCCTGCTAGCATAGGGAGAGCGCCTTCATTGCAAGGCCTCACAGTAGCTAATAATCCTTTGATCCAGCCACCACAGCATGTCTGCAGAGGAGGTCTGTCTGCTATAAAAGCACATTTGAAGACTTCATACTCTCCCAAAGACAAGAAGAACCGATCCAAAGATACTTATGGTAGCTATGAAACTGACGTTTAAACACAAGAAACAATCGATTTTGTATTATATAAACAAATTACACTTTTACTGGCATAGATAAAATCAGTCATTATTTCTTTTCATTAAGATCCATTCCCATGTTCAGAATCATTAGCACCAGATTGAGGAGCTGAAAAAGAATCATTATTGATGTGATGCGTACATACTAATATTCTTACATTTGAGTTCTTGATCAGAAACAACATGCTTCTTTTTGAACTTTGTGAGGGTTTTGTCCAAACGTTTACAAAATGTATCAATTTCTTGTCTATTCATGCCAATAGCAGCAGCAGCTGTCAAATAAGGATGAGGATAATTATTAGAATGAGAGCCCCAGTTAGTAAATGTGTAACCACCAATAGTCTTACTAGTACCAGGAGAAACAACTCTGTAGGATGAAATATAACATTGAAATGTATCAGTGTATTATTATCATTATTAACAGAAGTATACTAATGTGAATCCTAATGTACATGTACCTTGTTCCAGATACATTACGTAGAAATAGCATTGAGCCAAGTTCAGTCCAATCAGTGGTCGATGGTAAACTAGTTAAGCTCATAGCTACAGAATAGCAATTATTAATAACCATTAATAACAGTTATTAATCCTAAATTAGTTTTCCGGTTACCTATAGATATGGGGTTGTTCTTTGTAACTAGTACACGCTCGTTGTGACGATGAGCAACATCTGATAAAAGTTTTAAAAGATACTGATAATTGTCCTTAACAAAAGAAGAAACAATCCATTACAACTTTATATATAAAAAAACTATATAATTAAAAGAGCTACCTTTCTCTCCTTACAAAGAGACTTATATCCATCGGATCCTAAACCCAGTAATGTTACAAACACATCAATGGTTGGAGTAGATGATGCTCTACCTAAAGCCATTCAAATAACACAAGGTACACGATACAGTCTACCTGGATAGGACTGAGATACAGTTTTTATAAATTCAGGATTTCCGCTAGATACCACAGAGCCCCCAACAGGCACAAGGAAATTCTTATCTGTACTTTGTATGAAAGCGTCAAGCCGTCCAACACGATTAGCCTCTTGGAGTAGATGCATACATTTTGATGATTGCACGCCGTAAGCATTATTGACAATATGTGGTATGCTGTACTGTGATGACAACCGAGCAACTTCTGGCAACCTATGATTACCACAGTGAGTACATGTATATGTCAGCATTTTCATTACATTTATAGTACAGGGTCATTGGCCAAATTTGGCCAAAAAATGACTAGGAAAGAATTCTCTATTTTTATTACATTTTCTGATGCATATACATGTACTTATGTTGTGTAGAAAGTTTGAGTTGATTCCGATCAAAATTAGATTTTTTATGAATTTTTAAAGTTGCTCCAAAATTGGGCCAAAGTCCCTGTACTATAGTACAGGGTTATTGGCCAAATTTCGCCAAAAATGACTAGGAGAGAATTCTCTATTTTTATTACATTTTCTGATGCATATACATGTACTTATGTTGTATAGCAAGTTTGAGTTGATTCCGATCAAAATTAGATTTTTTACAAATTTTTAAAGTTGCTCCAAAATTGGGCCAAAGTCACTGTACTATAGTACAGGATGATTGGCTAAATTTTGCCAAAAATGACTAGGAGAGAATTCTCTATTTTTATTACATTTTCTGATGCATATACATGTACTTATGTTGTATAGAAACTTAGAGCTGATTTTGATCAAAATTGAATTTTTTATGAATTTTAAAAGAAACGGCCTAGGCTATTATAGCCTTTGAAAATCTAATTTTGATCAGAATCAGCTCAAACTTTCTACACAACATAAGTACATGTACATGCATCAGAAAAAATAAAAAAGTAGAAAATTCTCTCCTTTTCAATTTTGGTAAAATTTGATCTGAGACCATAAACTGTAGTACAGGGACTTCCATCCAATTTTGGAACAACTTAAAAAATTTGTAAAAAATCCTAATTTGATTGGAACCAGCTCAAACTTTCTACGCAACATGCATCCAAAAAAGTTGAGAATTCTCTCCTTTTCAATTTTGGCAAATTTTGCCTTAAGACCAAAGACTATAGCCTTTGGTCTTTCGCCAGATTCTGCCAAAAATGAAAAGGAAATAATCTTCCATTTTTATATTTGTTTCTGATACATATACATGTACTTATGTCCCGTAGAAATTTTGAGCTGATTCTAATCAAAATTGAATTTTTTAAATGAATATCTCAAAAATAGGCCCATCTATCAGAAAATGTAATAATTGTATGTAACCTGTCAGCCCCTCTTGGAGCAAAGCAACTAGTGACAGTCATTATAGCAAGTACAGTATCAGGTCCTAGTTTATTGATCTGTGTCTCCATACTCTGAACATCTGTCATTAGCTCATCTCCTTCTAGAACATTCTCAATTATAACTGGCTCAAAACCTAAAGATAAAGGGCCCATGAATTGAATTACAAGAGGTAAATAAGAAATAAGATATAACATTTATTATTATTTATAATTAATTCTATACACACATGTACATGTGCATGCATTATATTAACCTGCAGATATGATGGACTTAAAGCAAGACTTCTGATCAATCCTTGGCCAGATCACATATCTTGCAGAAGGTCTCGACGAACGAAGACTAAGTAATGTCATCATCAAGGCCATACCAGTAGCAACTGGTATTAACACACACGACTGAACAAAATGAGCACCTTATGAATAATTATTATGGTATTAATGTATAATCAGTGATTGAGTGTACATGCACCTGATTGCTGTATAATGTCAAGCAATAATGAGTTAGTGAGTTGGTTTAATAATGAAGAACCAGCTGCTTTTGGCTGTACAGCTGCAACGTCACCAGATCGACCAATGCCATGACCTAAGCTAAGAGAGATTCATGTAAGCAACTATAAATCATGAAATATATATAATCTCCTAACCTGAAGTGTCTCTCTCTTACAATGCTGGAATGAATACGAGCTTCTCTCTCACCCACACCAACATTTTCTGATCAAAAAGTAATTACAATATATAATACATTATGCATATCAAATGAGGTCTACCTGGAAAGTTGTTACTGTCCATTAGAGAGAGTTCGTTCAAAAGGAGACGTATCCTTGCATCACTCCAGCCTTCCGATGGAAGCTTACGCTGTGTTGATGTATTTTATAATTATTGCAATAATTCAATTAATTTTAATGGAGTTTTTGTGCAGCATCAGCAAACAAGAGTAACAATAATTAAAATTATTATTAAAAAAAAATCTCTAAATTTTCTCTCACGTGATAGAGCAGTGTCTGTATGCATTTCTCGTGTGTTCTCTTTGAGTCCTTCCCTTGATTGAGGTAAGTGGCTGGGACAAGCTTCTCTGCAGCAAGATAGCTCTCCTCGTTCATATTTGCAAACTTCAGTATACTGTACTTATAATAGTATTCATTGCACGCCAGTCTACGGTTTTTAATATTCGTAAAACTCCGTAATTTATATCAAAATGGCCGACGCCAGACAATTCAATTAGCAACAACCAAAAACATTCAACAAGACGGATATTAAGAGAAATGGCTCGTTGTTTTCCGAGTAGATGTCAGCCCAAGAAGTATATAAGTGTCAGGGTGGAGCTGTCATTCTGTGAAGGGATGGTTGTATCTTATGTTGATGAAACTGGCCAAGAATTTAGAGGAGCTCTCATGTCACATGAAACAAGGTACTCATAATGTAGTTTGGTTAATTACTAATGTAAACCTAGAGCTCCGGCATTAACTGGTGAAGTTAGCAATGATAATAGATCTGTCATAGACCATGATCACAATTATTCTAAGAGATCCAGTTTAAAATGTAAGTCATTTTAAAAAATAATTCCAGTTTTGTCATTATTTGGAACATTAAAGGTGACGATCCCCTTGCCACTCGTAGGAAGAAAACCATAACACCCATCCCCAGTTCTGAACCTAATTACTACATGAATAGCGGTATCAAATCACGTGAAATCAAATCCATTCCACCTCACCCAATGGAAAATGCCAGTCACTGCTTTGTGGCAGTTTGTAAGGCACCGGATCAAGTATTACCGTATGTACCAAGTCACACTAGAAGGGCTAAAGTGAGTTGATGGTACAATTATAATGTAATCATTGATGCTGTGTGTAGCTAAATGCATTGAGAGTTATCGAAACGAACCACAGAAAGGGACATACTAAGAAGGAGGTCATGCTGAATTGTAAACGTCGACCTAAGAAACCTTGCAATCCAAAAATTCAGGCTGTAAAAATGAAGCCTTTTTCAATCAACATTCCTAAAATATCCATTGGGACGGAAAGGGATTTTACTCAAGACATACCTACCAATGTTAGTTTAAATTCTGATTCAGAGGTAGAGACCATTAACTCAATGATACAGGACCCTGCACAACAAACTGAAAAGGAATTAATGGATTCCAACACTTCAACAGCATTTGTAATAACGAGAATAGAGCCACGAGCTCTATTTACTGACAAACTAGAAGAATCCCAAGAAAAAGATATGCCTTCATGTTCTTCTGAAATGTTGGAGCAGGAGAAGGATAGTGCTGCACAAACTGAAGAAATGGAGCTTGTTAGCTCTAGATCTTGTATAGAGACTCCAATGATATTAGCAGAAGAGAACAAAGAGCCAGTAACAGAAAATCTACCTTCAATGATTGACACTGAAAGGACTAATGAACAAAATTTGAATGATTCAACATCATCAAATATACTTGAAACTTCTGCAGGAGCAGAAACAAGTACAATTGATGATGCTAGACCACCTGAAGGAGCATCTCAACAAGAGATGGGTATTCTAACTCATCTTATTACTGATATAAGAAATGAAGCATCTTCTAATCCCATTTGTAATGAGACTGTGAACTAAAAGATCACTTTCATTTCTGAAATAGCTCAGTTCAATGTGCTATTATAATTTTTTTCAAAGTATCTTATTTACATTTTGTGTTATTTTTTGTAAATAATTATAATTTAGTCATAATGGAAGTGAAAACTGAGAACAAGTGTAAAACAAATAGAAATTAGAGGATTTTTCGTTATTTTTGAAAATTTACAGAATAGCCACCAGTGTTTGGATCTTGCTCGAGTTTAAAATTGCTTGTTGAGAGTCCAAAAGGTTTCAAGACAGCATCACCTAGTTCTTTTAATTTACCAAACATCTCTGCCTTGAGTCTCTCATGTTGTTCTGTTATTTGTTGCGGAAGGCGCTACAAACCAAACAAAAATGAATTCAAATCTTCATACAAAGTGTCTCACCAATGCAGCTGCCCGAGCTATTGGTTGGTGTGGCTCAATCTCAAGCACTTTCTTGTAATCTGTTTTCAAAAAATAACTCAAACACTATATTTGTAAGATCCTAACCTTCAAGTGCTTCGTCTAGCCTCTCCAAGGCCTCGTAGGATTGCCCTCTTCTAATTAATGCCTTTAAATAGTCTGGCTTTAGTTCCAATGCTAAATACAGGGCAATATATTTTACTATTATAGCGCTTCAGAGATTAGCATGCAGCTGCAAAATTAAAGCTCTCTATCGCCATTAAGGGTGTGGTACTACTAACATACAAACTCAATTTCATATAGCAAAGCACCAAAAATCCATTTACTTTACCTTTAGTGCAATCTTCAACTACTTCTTCATGCTTTCCCTAATAAAAGGCATACTGAAGCTAGTTGCAAATGTTCATAATCAGCTCTTACCAGTTTAAGATAGCATGCAGCTCTGTTAGAGTGACATACTGAGACCTCCTGATCACAATTCGGTGGATAAACTTTTAGTGCTTCAGAATAATGAGTTATTGCTTGCTCAGTGTCTTAAGAGAGAGAGAGAGAAAGGGTTTTCACATTTTTCAGTAAGTATATGTCAATTGTAATACCTCCTTCCTTAAATGAAGCATTCCCCAGCTCCTTCAGTCTGTGGCCTTGTTCCTTCAATTCCTAATAATCATGTAAATATATATTTTATCTATTTATTTTACACCTAATCAAGTACACACCTTGATTTGTTCTTCAGTTAGTTCAACACTCTCTCCTTTCACTTCAACATCTTCACTCACGTAGCGATTGTCCACATTACTCACATACTCAACCTCAGGAGTCTCGCTTGATGTTGCATTATTAGACAATTCATGGCTGCTTCCACTGGTTTTTTGGTTTTGTTCGACATTAGAAGAAGCAGGACTTTCCTCTCCACTTTCTGTTACTTTTATTTCAGCTATTTTAGACGCCAGATCATTATTTTTTGTCTCCTGGTCCTCTTCTGCTGAGAGATATTCATCAGAGTCAGATTGATCCTCCATTTTCTTTTAGCTTTGGGGTTAAAATTAAAATCGGTGTGGTTACAAGTTAACCACGCCCTCATCAATGAAGTGATTGATTTGATTTTCATTTCACTCAACAAAAAAATATTAATTAATGATAATAATAATAATGATAATAATAATTGGCTACACAGAAAAGTTGAAAGCATTAATTTATCAGTTTTATGAAAGACAAGGAGAAGGAGATAATAAGAAATATGAACACAATTCTCTTCAAGTTAAAATGTTTTCTGATCAATGACTCTAGACCCATTCTCGTCATACTCCTTCTTGGATATCCATATCTTCTTGAAAGTATCTAGTGCTGCTAAGATGGATCCACTAGTGTGAAAATAATTCGAAAAAAATAATCACAAAAATTAAAAGTTTTTTTGATTTGAGTACACAATTGATACTACATGCTACATAGTCCAGTGTTTATCTAGTTTATCATTGGACTCGCCACGCTTGCGTAGGCGGGTACTAAGCAGTTGGGTTGTCATTCTGTCTGTCTGTCTGTCTGTCATTCTGTCACGAAAATTCCTGTTAATTCCTAGTCAATATCTTTTTTACTGAGCTCTCCTGAGTTATAATTCTTTTTAAGCTTTGAGAAAAAGATAATTTATTTAGCTCCATTGTATTTTCATAGCAATCCGTGGTAGCAAAAGCTGAATATTTTCAAGAATAGACCACTTTTCCTAGCCAAATCTTCGTGTTTCACTCTATTTGGTCAAGATTAGCATTGATAGGTAGAGAAAAGTACCTAGATTAAAAAATATGTGGGGATTTTCTAATCTCTTTTTTGTTTGCGAGTTACAGTTGCTCAAAGTTTGTGATTTAGCCTCTTCGAAAAATTTTCAGGCAGCACTGGGGAAAGCAAGAGCAACCAAACTATCTCAGTCTCTTTTAAATATCTAGGCAAATTTTTTGTGCTTGCTCTTTCTTTGAATAGAGCTTCAGATGCTAAAATAAATTTCAGCTTTTCTTCTTTCTCCTACCCACGTGCCATGTTTATCTGCACTGCACTGCACTGCAGTGCTAGGTGCTGACCACACCTATAATTTATTTTATGGATCAGTGCAGTAATTGGCTAATTGCATTGTTGCACTTTGTCAAAATCTATTATCCTTTTTTCAAATATCAAGTTGCTTATATAGTATAATATCATGATGGGGGCAGTACAAGTAACACATTATCCCTCAGGTGAATCTCAGCAGGCGAGTCCACGCACCATGGTGCTTCATTTTTGCTTTTAGTTCATTAGCCTGAAAAATTCAAACTCTGTCTCCTAATCACTTTGGGGCAATAAGTTTTAGTTCTATAAAAAAACTCTCCCAGTTCTAGCATACTATTGCATATTATTCTAGTTTTAGTCTACCAAAGTATTAAAAATGTAAAACAGTCCTAAAGTACATACATACCCCATCCATGTTGAATATATTCTGTCTTGAGGAGCAGATATCTGAAATATTTAAATAGAGAATGAGAGATGGTGGGGAATACATCATCACATACCCTAATTTTGAGTGAGTTTGGCGTTATTTTCTTCATCTCTGAAAGAAGTCTGTCGCCAAAACCTATCAGAAGTAAAAACTACAGTAATAATAATAATAATAATTTCACTGTACCTTTAAATAGAGTTGATCCTCCGGATAGTACAATACTTGAATAAAATGTTTTCCTAAGATCGACGTCACATTTCCTGATAGAATACCCAAGTACCTTTTACAAATTATAAAAACAATCAATAATAATTATTGGATTTATGGAGACTTTCTGACCTCATGGATGCCCTCTGTTTCTTCCCCGATGAGATGCGGCTGGAATAAAACCTCGGGCGCTCTAAAACGAGCCCGCCCAATCTAGAATTAATATTCAATGATGATAATAATAATAATAATAATAATAATAACAATAATAATAATAATAATAATGCACCTGTATAGTAGAGCCATCAGGCAGTGTATACTCCACAGGTTGTGAATCAGTCGATTCCTAAACAACAAAATAATGATATGAATAATATATGTACATGAACATGCAGTTAATGATGAACTTACATCTTTGACAGGTTGCAAAGAGACTTGACATATATCCTATATGATGCATTTTATTAATAAGTAAATTTATTAATATGTACACGTATCTGTATGTGTATGTATATGATACTAATAGTGTGTCTTTATAATATTCTCACTTCTTTCATAGTTCGGACAACTTCAAATTCAGCTGTTGTCTTAAAAATGTGTCCTTCCCTCCTCATTAGCAGCTGTAAGTGACGAGTGACATCCCTAGAAGAGAGAGAGAGAATGAGAGAGAGAGAGAATAAGAGAGAGATGGTATCATTATCATACCTTCCAGCAATATCAGATCTCATTATGGAGTGTGGCAGAGCAAATCCTTCGCATATTGGTACAGCGTGAGTGACACCATCGCCCGAATCAAGAACCACACCTGTTGTACGTCCTGTTGCATACCTAATTAATTGATGGGTGTGGTCAGTATATTAATTAATTAATTAATTAATAGAGGGGCTTCTCACAGGCTCAGTACTGCTTGTATTGAGACGTATAGAGCAGGTACATTGAATGTTTCAAAAAACACCTTTAAAAAGAAGAAGAGGATTTGAGGAGGTTTGTAGCTATACATGTACCTCAGCCGATCTGTATCTGTTCTTCCTTGGGTTGAGTGGAGCTTCAGTTAGCAGTACTGGGTGCTGGATATAAAAATAAATTAAATAATAAAATATAATAAAAATAATTGAGAGAATTAAAAGATATGACTTACATCTTCAGAAGCAGCATTTAGCTGATCCTTTGAATACATGTACTAAAGAAAATGACAGTTAAGGATACACTACCTTCCACCCTTCCCCTCTCTCCCTTCCCCTTCCCTCCTCTCCTCATTTACAGTCCATATTTGCTCCATGTCATTCCAATCAGTGACAATACCATGCTAAAAACAACAAACAAGTAAACACGCAAATAAACATATTATTTATTTATTCAAAATTATGTACCTCAATCGGGTAACGAATATTCAAAAGACCTCTATGCTCCTAATAATAATAATAATAAATATAAATTATAATTAATTAATCAAAGCTACGCCCACTTCTGCAGTCGGACCAATGAAAGTGGATCCCTCCAAACCTCCCGCCATTACTTTAACATGTTTTGGACGCCCCACACTACACAATGAGTCCATTAATAATAAGAAATAGAGAGAGAACTCACTAGCTGGAGAGGCGGACTCTAGGGTCTTCATCACCTGCAAAACCAGCTTTAATGACACCAGAGCCCTGGGGGAGAATTTAAAAAATAAAGTATTAAATATTGAAGAGATAAAGTGTGGATATTCTTACATTGTCAATGACAATAGGCTGACTAGTGATCAGGTCGTAAGACATTTTGGAGGAACTTTAAAAAGAGAGAGAGAAGAGTGAAAGAGCTTGTGTGAATATACGGAACAAATAGGAGTGGCTTTAAAATAAGCCACACCTACCAGTCGTAGTATCTCCGCCCATAGGTGGAGTTTTAATGCATTATGGCGTCATGAAGGATGAAATTATTTTCAGTATTCTTATCTCCTAGTCTGAGCCTCAGGAACTGCATGTACTTAACCCGTAGCCTCAGACTAAACTGTGGGATAATGAAATCATTTCTTGTTCAGGAGATTATTGTGAGACTTGCTTTACTTCTGGTATTTTGGTGAGTTTTACCAGCTAAGCTCCACCCCTCATTGTGTCTATTGTAGCTATCTGGAGACACTGGAGTCTTTTCATCGGAGCATACCCCAAGAAGAACTCTGGCGGTACAAGTACCCTCACCACGGGAGCACTGTATCCACACCAACCCTCTTTGTATGTCAAGATCATTTTTTATAATTACGCACCCGTTTGTAATGCAACAACTAATACCGGATTTCATTTATTTGTTTTTTTTTCATTTATTAATAGTTTGTGTCTGTGTGTCTACCAGCAGCCTTCATCCTCGCCTGTTACATCATATACAGAGACACAACTGATCTTATTCAAGGAACACTAGGTAACGATGGAATGATATTAATGATGATCTTTTGTATAATAATAATAATAATAATAATAATAATAATAATAATAATAATTTTATGTTGATATTATTATTAGGGCTTGCTTTGACTATGGTATTGAATGGTGTCATACTGAATGTAATAAAACTAACTGTTGGAAGGTGTGTCCGCATATATTTATTATTATATTATTTATTGAGCTAAGCCTCTACTAATCAAGTACATTGTCTTTGTCTGTACATGTACATGTACGTTTTGGCGTCACGAGGGGGAGGAACTCCTTAATGTTTTTATTACTATTATACTTGTAGATGTACAGTACATGTATTGTGTAGTCAATTTGTTTTTTGGTTATGTCATAGTCACAGGTAATTAAACTTGCTTGTGGCTCATTTGTATGGTCGCCACAAGAATTTATCCTATGAACTTTTCTCTCCCCCCCCTCTCTCTCTCTCCCCCCCTACCCTCTCTCTCTCTCTCTTCCCCCTTCTCTCTATCTCTCTCTTAAACACAGACCAAGGCCAGATTTCTTCTATCGATGCTTTCTTCACGGTGAGGCAACTCCCGATCTTCAGTGTAACGGTGACCCTCTTCTCATATCTGAGGGAAGAAAAAGTTTCCCTAGTGGACACTCGGGATGTGAGTGCATTAATTAGAGATGGTTAAGTATTGCAATTAATTAGAGCTAGTTGTGTTGTATTATTATTACTACTTAATAATCTTTAATTACATGTACACGTGCTGTATGATCATTTTTTAAGCATTATACTATACATGTACATGTAATTGATTATAAATTAGATTATTATGCATAACATACGGTACATGTAAGTGATGTGCTTTAATTAGGGATGTTTGCTGGTTTTGGTTACCTGAGTCTCTATTTGGCGGGAAAGCTTCATTGTTTTACACTTGAGGGGCGGAGCCAGTCGTGGCGTCTCATTACGGTATTAACTCCCCTCATATCAGCAGCTGTTGTTGGAATATCAAGAATACAAGACAATATGCACCACTGGGAAGGTAAGAATTATCATCCTGTGTTAAAACAACTTCATTTATTAATATGTATAAGTGTATATACATGTACATGTACAGTATGTCGTGTTTGAACTTTGAGCTCATTTTGATCCAAATTATATTTTTACAAACTTTTTAAAGTTGCTCAAGCAAAGACCATTTTTTTAAATGCTCATAAATTTAAAAATTGAAGTCGGAATCAGCTCAAACTTTCTACACAGCATAAGGACACCAATATGTATCAGAAAATGTAATAAAAATTTGGGGTAATTTCGGAGCCATTTTTTGAAAAACACCATGGGCGCCTTGGGTACTTTTCAGAATTTTGATGTTTTTTTAAATGGCCGTAACTTGAAAAATTGAACTCAGAATCAACTCAAACTTTTTACGCAGCAATCAATAATAATAAAATGTACAGTACATGTAATGAAAATTATTAGCCATTTGCTCTACAGCTCCACAATATTTGTACATGTACATGTACGTGGTATTATTACTTTTTTATTTTTTAATTTCCTTTAGATGTTGCTGTTGGCTCATTACTAGGTATTGTATCCATTCCACTATCATATAAGTGTTACCCATCACTCTACCACAGGTTTCTTAATGGCATTCATTTGCTATAGACACCATTTCCCTTCCATATTTGACACCTCCTCCTCCTATCCTTATCACTATCAAAGAATAGACTCCATTTCTCTACCTATTAACAGCAGTAGCTCCACTAATCTACCAACTGGTATGTTAACGCCGAATCGAAGCAGTCATCAAATGCCACTGATATCCAGTAAACTCCAGTTAAGTGAAGAGAAGACACTTTAACGAGAAGAGATCTACTGCTTTACATGTATAGGAGAATAAGGAACAGAATTATTATTTATTAATTTTATTTATTCACTCTGTTACTATTATTATTAATTAGTTCTATCTATTTCTTTCCCCTATTTGCATTATTTTTCTAATTCACAATTTCTAGTAAGCATCAAATAAACAATAGCAATGATAATAATAAAGAATAACATGAACACCAATAACTCTACTATACAATGTACTATAGCATTCCTATGTCACGTGTACATGTACTCCGGATTGTAACCATTACCCCACACACTTGTAAAGGATAAATTGTACACAGAGGTATGTCAGAAATTGACTCTAAGCTTGAGAGAGCGAAATGTGATTTTATATGATGGTACACTGTATGCCACGCCACATGTTACTAGTAACACATCAGTTCTCATTTATAATGTGTAGATACACACTCAGTGAGTGTGTGACTGTTGTAACTCTGTGGGCATTTGACTCAATAATAAAACAGTTGGAATTTGAAATATTTGATGACAAAAGCAATAGCTAGCAGGTGCAATGTCTAATTACTTATAGAGTATAGTACACACACTAACTACGGTATCAATGCAAAGCAGCTGTTTGTACCTGCGTAAGAAATAAAGATAAGTATTTTTACTATTTTACCATATACAGTCACACTGAATGATTATTAAAAATAATTGTTAAGATAGAAAGAGAGAGAGGGAATGAGTGTTTTATATGAAGCATAGAAACAGTTAAGGACATAAAACCGTTAACATAGGGAACTAGATTTATAGTTAAAACATATACAAAACAAATGTGGTGACTCGATCATTTCATAATTAGTATTACTATGAAGTTACTATATAGTTATTATTATTATTATTATTAATTATTTTTTAATATCTTTTATCTTTTAACCTGAAGATGAGAAAAGAGGGAGAGAGAAAGAGAGGGAGAGAGAAAGAGAGAGAGAGAGAGAGAGAGAGAGAGAGAGAACTAAAACTTTTACTGCCATTATTAAATCATTCTTACGGGAAGCTATCATCAAATGGCAATACGCCCAAGTCTTCCTCAAACTTCATTCTCCTGTAATACTGAGAGACCACTATAGAGAATATTATGATGGGGATCAAAAACACGGCACACATTCCTAGTGCCAACCAGAAACCGTTCTAAAAATAAAACAGAAAACATAAAAAAACAAATAGCAATATTTCATGAAGGGATACACCCAAACAAATGACATAAACACATTCCTATATTAATGACAGATAAACAATGACATAAATAAACAATGTACATGTACAGACAGGTAGAGATGACAGATGGTTCCATGTATGTATAATAATGGATGACTGCTTACCAGACCATCAAGTGTAAATTCACAGGCAGCGTTATAAAAACCAGTGTAGACAGCATATACTGGATAACAGTTACCGACCTCATTCTCAAGCTATTTGGAAAGAATAACAAAACATTATTATACACATACATGTACATATATGTACATATATACATTTAGCTGGATGATCTGGTATGTTTTGAGCAATGGTAAACTGTAATTTCTACATAGCAATATCAATGAAGCTCACTAAATTTAAAATTTCCTTTTCAACTATCAATTAATATACTACAATAAACTGGCAGAATACAATGTACATCTATAAAAAATTGCGACAAATCTAACTTCACACTGTATTTTATAAAACTATGAAAATTACCAAATTTAAGGTACATGTACATGTATAGTCGTAAATACATGTATCGTGTGATTTTTAACTCACAGAGTGAAGTGCGTGATCAACCAGCTGCTGTCCGTACCCAATGGCTCTTGGGAATACCGTCTCTATACTCTATATAAGGAAAGGGTTTGAAATGGAGTTGAAAATTAATTAACGTGGGCGTGATTTAACTCACATCTACGAGTGGGTTGATTCCATTATCAATTAGTCTGTCGAAAGTTTGATTGATATTAGTTAAGAGAGCGTTCACACCATTCTAGGGGGGGGGAGAGAGAGAGAGAGAGAGAGAGAGAGAGAGAGAGAGAGAGAGAGAAGTGTATCAAAAAAGATGACTGGTAGCAGACAAGAATCAATAAATTTAGAACTCACCTGCAGTAACATTGTGTTGTTCTGTAGGACTGTTACAAGTCCAGTGAGATTATCCTAAACAATTTTAATAATAATAATAATAATAATTATTATTATTATTATTATTATTATTATTATTATTATTATAATTTTAATAATAATAATAAATATTCCAGGACTTACAGCATCTCCTTGAATGGCAGCAGTTGTGTCATCAATTGTCATCAATTGACTAATGATACCATCAGTTTGATCAGCAAGATCTCGGCCTTGTGGAAGACCCTATATACATGTAAGTAAACATAATTTTAAGGTCGCCTCTATAATTTTGTGGATCAAATACAAACATTTTGATGCCTTAAAAATAGTATAAAACTTTGAAGTAGTGTATTAAACTCATTACTAACTTACACTAGAGTTAAATTCATTTCTAAGTGCTGTCAACTGCTCAATTTGTTCTGTCACATTAAAGGACAGTATAGCTCTGTTCAGCTGTTCAGAAAATTGTGTTATGTTGATGCCGCCTACTCCAGTTCCGTCAAATCCGTTCAACCGGTCCTGAACGTCCTGCGGTACGAAGGTGTCCCGACTAATAAGATCAGAGATGTTGCTAGCAAACCCACTGACTTCACTTGAGACATCTGGTACCAACTGTATCGAGAAGAAATAGGAATAGAAATGAATATATAAGAATATACATGTAATATTATGGTGTGTGGGAATGTGGTGGGGATGAATTAAGCTCAGATTCTAAACTCCAATTTTTCACTGTGGGCAGCTCTAGTACATGTGTGGTTGCTAAAATTTCAATCATAATTACATGCTTTAAAATTTGTTAAAAATTTGTTAGAAATTTGTAAAGACAGTAGTTTTTGTACAGTATTTATCAAAACAAAGCTTTAGTCCGTGGCAGGTCACTTACTTGGGATATATTTGAGAAATTAACGACAGCCTGAAAGTACGAAGAGTCATTCAGTTTAAGCGCCTGGAATACAGTGGTGTTCCCATTGCTGCAGTTATTGAGTATGTCAGAGAATGCAAGACGAATGGAGCCATTTTGTAAAATAAACTGAGAGAGAAGATACTCCCCACCATTGATAGAAGGATTGTCAACAGTCTAAAGAGTAGATTTTTTTTTAATATTTAAATAAGTATAAAGAATAATAGTTGTCATTACATTGTTGATCAGTATGTAATCTGGTCTCTCGAGGTCATTACAGAATTTTTCTAAGATTCCTCCAGAGAAGAAGACAAGTGCAGCAAGCAACATTAAGAACGCACCAAACAGAAATCCCATGATAGCGGCACTAAAAAATAATCACACCCACCAATTAAAACCATGTACAATAATTATTGCAGACCACACCCACTAATTAAGTATAAACCACACCCACTAATTATAAACCTTACAATATTAAAGTGACACCTCCACAGTTGGAGAGATCTGTTCTCTCGTAAGGAGCTCTGTCAGTTCTGAAGCCACAAAGGCCACAGATGAGACCAATGAATACAATTATAACAACAATCACTGAAGAACAACTTATGATTATACCAACAGCATATCTAGAAGAAAGGAAAGAGAGAGAGAGAGAGAGAGAGAGAGAGGGAGGGGGAGAGAGAGGGAGGGAGAGAGGGAAATAAAGGGATATAATCGTGTACAAGTACATGCACCCCACACACAAACACGCATGCACATGCATACACAATAGTAAATAAAACAATTCAAACATGCCAAGTGAGTGTGTGTAAATCCACTGAGATTAACAAACACACACACTGTTAGTATACATACTGATGTGATACAGGAATTATTACACTGTTAGTATACATACTGACGTGATACAGGAATTATTACACTGTTAGTATACATACTGATGTGATACAGGAATTATTGTTAGTACAAATATTCTTAATGTAAGGCATACACTAGCTAATATTACTACAGATGCCTCGGGGGGGGTATAATATGAAGGAAGTATCTATGGCCAGAGGGAAACTACATGAATCAACTTGTGTACACAACATGCAGCTGCACTTATAGTAGAAATTCTAACACAATATAATGAATCGTATTTCAAATATGCTAGCTCTCACTATAATATCTGTGTAACATTTCCAAGTAGTTTTAGTTTTGGAGGAATAAAATCAGGCAATTTTTTGTGATTGAAGGTTTTAATTTGCATTGAGAAGTTCAAAATTTGACAAATTTATGGCTATCTTACATACATGTACATGTATCATACCTGGGTGTGTCATATCGTCTGATATAGTTAAATCCATCAGTGACTACAGTTCTAGCATCATCAATGTAACCAGATGATCCAGTGATATTGTTAGCAATTGATCTTATTGTATCACTAGTGTTGAATACAGTAACACGGAGTGTGTCAACAGCTTCATTAAGTTCTGCAATATACATGTAATTTTAAAACAGCGTAACATAATAGTACACGTACAAGTATATTAAAATCCTAGCCATTTTTGATAAATCTGGCCCCATTTTTGAGCAGTTTTAAAAATTTGTAAAAAATTAAATTTTAATCGGAATGAGCTTAAAGTTGAAAAACAATGTAAACACATGTATATGTACCAGAAAAAATTATTAAAATGTAGAATTCTCTTCTTTCAATTTTCAGCAAAATTTGGGCAATGACCCTGTACTATAGTTATGCCACACACACATATATATTCACATGTACATAACATTACCGTATAGCCAAAAATTTTCGAGGCTTAAAATTTCGTGAATAATGAAATTTATGAAGAAATTTTAAATTCCGTGATAAATATTTTCGTGATTTCATTTTAATAATAATAATAATGACCACGCCTTATTTAATTAAAACATGGCAGATTCAATGTTTGAGACGGACTCTTGTGTCAAGGGGCACCATGTCTACAAATCAGTGTGGACACCAGAGATGGGGAAGATCATCATCTTTGACCTAGGCAGTATGCTTAAAATAGCAATACAGAGTAACAGAGACATCAGCTTGACCGAGAACACGACTTGACACGAGGGCACGTTTATTAGTAAGGTGTGGTTAACCATGCCTCTCAATTAATATTAATTTTCAGGGGTTTAATTTTTTGTGATGCAAACAGTGATCCCGAAAATACAAAAATTTATTCCTCATGAAATTTTTTGGCTATACGGTATTTTATTTCTGTAATTTATTTATTTAATAGTATGTTGACTATAAAAAAACTATGGTACAGGGACTTTGGCCCAAATTTTGAGCAACTTTAAAAATTCGTAAAAAATTTAATTTTGATTGGAGTGAGCTCAAACTTAAAACACAACATAAGTACCTGTATATGTATAAAAAAACCCTATAAAAATTAGGAATTCTGTTGTTTTAATTTTTGGCAAAATTGGCTAAAGTCCCTATTATACATAGTACAGGGACTTTAGCCTAATTTTTAAGCAAGTTTAAATAAAAATTTATAAAAACTTCAATTTTGATTAGAATCAGTTCAAAATTGATACACAACAGAAGGACATGTATATGTATGAGAAAAATAGAAAATGTGATAATATTCTGTGCTAAGTCCATATACATTGTGAAATCATCAGTAAAAGAGTATATTATACTGTATTGTGAGCTAACCTGTATCGGCATTGCTGGTGAAATTCCTCAACTCACTCAGCGCAGAATTAAATGTATCATTACCCTACATGTACACATGTAATTTACAAAAAGGAAGTAATTAAAATAACTAACATATTCCTTAAATCACATGATCCCTGACACAAAACTACTTCTACTCTTTCTCCCCCTCCTCTCTCTCTCTCTCTCTCTCTCTCTCTCTCTCTCTCTCTCTCTCTCTCTCTCCCTCCCTCTCCCTCCCTCCCTCCCTCCCTTCCTCTCCCTCCCTCCCTCCCTCCCTCCCTTCCTCTCCCTCCCTCCCTCCCTCCCTCCCTCTCTCCCTCTCCCTGACCTCTCTCCCTCCCTCTCTCTCCCTCTCCTCCCTCCCTCCCTCCCTCTCTCTCTCCCTCCCTCCCTCCCCCCTCTCTCTCGCCATTACCTGTTTAGCTAAGTCAGTAAGGTCTATCTCTCCTAGAAGATTCTGGACATTTTGTAACTCACCAGTAATGTTAGGAAGCTAATATAAAAATAAAGAAAGAAAAGGAGAGAGAGAGAGAGAGAGAGAGAGAGAGAGCAGCACATGTTGAAGTGTACATTACATAAAATAAACAACATAAAAATAAATAATACTGCTTCACAAAATACACAAAAACACAAACACATACAAAGAGAGTAGCAAGTGAATGTTAAAAAAAACAACAATAAAGTACAATATGAAACAAAAAATATCACAGATACTATACAGTACACAAAAAACACACACACCACGTGCAAATATACACTACACCACATGCATAATTATATAATATTCAATCATACTTGATTATAATCAGCTTCTAAACCATTCTGAAATACTGATGCATCCAACTGCGAACAATCTAAGCTACCAGGAAATGCATCACATTGCATACGAAGATCAGTTACTGATGCAGAAATATTTTGTAGAGTATCATTGAGTCTGCTAGAGCTCATTTGTAAGACTGTGACACTGGTACTCATATTACCAAGAGTAATCTGTACTGCCTCAAGAGCTAAAGGAATGCACATGTTAAAATAGCTACAGATAATTGTACAACTATTATATTACATGGAGCACAAGAATCCCTTTAATTATACGTACATAAAAGTAAGAAATGGATCAACATGTGCTCTGTATGTTTATTTTTGATCTATTCGAACAAATAAACTTAAATTTTTTCTTAATTGCTCATTGTTTATCTAATGTATCGACCTACATGTACTTGCATGTACATGTACATGTATATACCGTATAGCAGGTAAATTTGGAGGAGATAAAATTTGGCGAATTTGGCGTTTTAATAGCCATTCACCAAAATAAAAATCTGCCATTTTGAGCCATTATACACATGCTCAATGGCACATGGCCACAATTTTGCCAAATTAAAACCCACCAATCACCAAAATTTTGGCAATTTGCCAAATTTTAGCCCCTCCAAAATTACCCACTATACGGTACATGCACATGTATTATGTTGTAAAACTACATGTACATGTAGTTTTTAATGGACGCACACAATAACCATTTGGCATGGAGCACGACATCAATTATCATTAATTAAATTTACCTGATGACAGATTAATGGTCCTATCAACAACAGCGTATACATCAGAGCCAAAATTATTAACAACGCCATCAACCTGCCGCAACAGACCTGTAAACAACAAAATAACAAAATAACAACAACAAACAAACAAACAAACAAATACGTATTTATTTATAATCTGATTCATATGCATGAAGTTTGAACAGGCGAACGGTGCGATAATAAATAAAATAAAATAATGATGATAATGATGATGATAATAATAATAAATAAATAATAATAATGATGATAATTATAAAACCGGACAAAAATGTGTTCAAAGGATGTGACACACACAATATATATACACAGACACATTCAAGGTATAGTAAACAGAAAGGAGGAAACATAAAAATACTAGCTACACTGTGTAACATGTAACTTAATATGCAATAAGTACATTAATAAGTTAACTATAATTAGCATTAAAAATGTACTAGTAAATAAATCCTTTTTCCCTCTTACCTCGTGCCTGATCTACCGTTATATCCAAAGTATCGTTGAGTTGGCACAACAAAGTGTCCACTTTCTATACAAAGGAGAAGGATATAGTCACATGACAAGGACCATTCACAACAAACACACACCTGCTACTGATGACTCATGTACACATACAATGCAAATCAAATAAAAATTACACTAATACTATAGTAATAGCTGGCCATAATAAGTCAATGCTTTCCATCACTCCCTAGTGTATTGTCTGTCATGTGTGTGATTATGATAGACTCCATGTGTTAAATTTATTACTACCGGGTCAAGGAAAGTGCTGGCATACATGCAATATTCCAATATCGTTGTATTTAAAGCGTCTGCTAACATTAATAGCTAATAGTAGCAGCTGCTTACCGCGACCGAGTCGTTGACAAAGTTCTCGGCGAGAGTGAAAGTGTCACTAATGGTGTCCTCGAACTCATTCACGCTGTCGTAGACCCTCTGGTTACTGAAGAATGAGAGTACAATACCAGCCCTACAATGAATATGAATAATAATACTAAGAATTAACATTAACAATACTTGCTATATAATATACAAGTACACGTATATTAAGTTTGAAAGTACTAATATTATGTGTCTTATTGTAAATACTCAGATTAATATACTTCTATAACTGTACTATCTATTGTATTATAGTGTGGCTATGTATATATATATGCATTGCTATACAAGTATTGTGTTTAAAACAAGTGAATGCTTATAAATACAATTTTAATGTGTATAAGGGCCCAAGGGAGGGAGGGGGTACTCATTTCTTACTAATTAAATTATTTGATACAATACACATTAAGATATGTATATATGCATCTCTCTCTTGTCACACTACAGTCTGTGTTATGACCAGAAGAGGCTCCTGTAAATGACATCATATAAAAGAGAAATGTCCAACTTGTTTTATTTACACGTACATTATTATTACAAAGACTTCTGGTCGTAACAAGCAAGACATTGTTAGCCCTTCTCCCTCCCTCCCTCCCTCTTTCACCTCCCTCCCACCCTCTTTCTCCTCCCTCCCACCCCTTCTCCTTACATCAGTCCACATACAAACAGAATGAGTATTATCGTAAATACAATCGTCAGGCAGTTGGTACGATTCGTCTCTTCTTGCTTTAGATTCCCACCACATTTGCCACAGCAACGACACAAAGAGAAACAAATGCAGCAGAAACAAAAACAGAATGAGAGGAGCCCGCCCAAGACAGTAAGAGCTATGATACCTGCCCACCATCTTGTGATCTACAAGTATATGTACGTATTTAAATAATTTTAATATTCTATTATCCTCACATCAGTCAGTAGCATGCTAGGCTCTGGTAGACTACTAGAAAAGCTTGTTATATTGTCACCAAGAAGAGGGACCAAAATATCTAAGGAATTGGGTGGTGGAGGAAAAGAACATTGGATCAATTAAGATACTAATATCTACAATATACCTTCTGTAAAGCTACCGGGTCTGGCTACGTTAATAATGCCAGAAGATATGGAGTACCAGGGACCAAGGGCACCTGGGTCATAGTCGACATTAGTGGGAGGACTGTCTGTTGGAAACGGAGCGAATATTAACGTGTCGTTATCATTTGAGGAGACGTTAGCCAGCGGGTAACTGGGACATTGTAGAGACTGGGAGTTCACTGTGCCTACTAACAGATAAGCAACCAGCGGGAGAAGAAGCAAGTTCCTCATAGCAGAAGAATACTATTAGTCTGTAGTGTGTATCCCCTCTGTTCAGTGGAATGGAATGATCGGGCAGCTGAGGGTGTGGCTACTTATTATAATGAATAATTCATATTAGGTAAGTCCCATGTATCAGAATTTAGATCCTTCAATCATTTAAGCTGTCTTTTTAGCATTTATGATCATTATGAAATCCATTAATTAATATTATTAGTAATGAAAAGTGTTTGTGCAAATTTTTGGAATACGAAAATATTAAAAAAGATATAAAAATACACAAATAGATGAAGGCGATAAATAGATAAGGTTTAAGTGGGATGGGGTTTGTTAAAAATGTCATAAAAAGTGCACACACAATACAAAATAAGAGTAAAACAAAGAAGACAAAATCAAAAATAATGATAATAATGATAACAATAATGATAATAATTACTCTATTTATTTAAAAAGTCGATAGCAGACTGTGCAACAGTCCCGCTAGTCAGATCAGTTGCTTCAACTTTAATTTCCGTGTCACCGAACATCATCGTTATCTCAAGTTCGCGAGACTTGCCGCCAGTCGTGTCGGGCATTTCTAAATAAAGCTCACCCGTCCGTCGAACCCCAGGGTCAGTGGTATACAGTACATGCTCTTTCTCGCTGCTATAGATCCCAATCACTGTCGACGTCTGGTACGATTTTGCTGGAGTATATCGACGGGTTACCTTCTCTCCCATTGCAATCGATTGGTCGACGGTCACGAAAGTATCAAATATATCGGTACACCACTCCACGCCGTCTTTTTTTATCCGTTTCTCGGGTTGGTGCTTGCCGGGTAGAAACCTGTTCAGGACTCCAACTCCGTATGTTAGTGCTGAGCGTCTTACTCTAACGACTGTAGGATCTAATCCAAACATGACAGCTCCTTTTAGTATAGTAAGACCAACGTCCTGTGGTATGATGACTCTCATTTCGCCTGAGAAAGATCGTCTAATTTCATTCTGGAGTAGAGGTGACTCTGCAAATCCTCCTACCAAGAATAATAGTTTGACGGAGTCGAGCTCAGGTTTTCTCAATAAGTCTGCAATGTGTCTCACTATATCGTGTGTTACTGGTTCAAAGAGAGCGTGCATTGCTGCCGGTGAAAGTCGGAGCATTCCTTGCGAGGACCACCTGATGTCTTTATTACCGTATTTCTTGATGGCCGTCTCTACAGAGTGACCTTTGAGTTTCTGATAGTGTTCTATGAATGAGAAAGGGAGGGATATGTTGAGAGGTGTGGCTTTTGCCGGATTCGCCGTCCTCTTCTTTGCCTCGAATGCAATCATCAGGTCGACCCAACCGGCAGGCTTTGTGTTCTTAAAACTAACCACGAAATCGATGCCAAATATTTTGATGAGAAGGTTCTCAAATTCCCTGTCAACTCCGACGGCACCCCAAGCCCCACCAGAGGCTTTATAGAGTTCCTTCAGAGTCCCTGCTCCTTCTAATTCATGGACTGTGAGATCAACTGTACCGCCCCCACAGTCAACGACTATATATCGAGTCCCGGCTTTAAATTCAGCCGAGACTGGTACTCCAAAACTTGTGTTACTTACGCGACGAAGTGACTTCAGTTGGCTAGTGCTCTGACTGTAGTCTTCTTCTGGAACAAGTTCTCTTAGCTTCAATTTCCGACAGTAAATGGACGCTGCCTCTGGTTCCAGTGCTATGAGGAGCTGACTTGGATTAGCTAGACTCGCTAAGCCGGCCTAAAAATTTTAATATATTTTTTATTTAAATATTTTAAATAATAATAAATAAGCTATGCATTCTTAGAACATGCAAGTACAAGTGAAAGGTAAGTGGCTAATTACATAAAAATTTTATTATTGTCATAGTTATTTAACTGGGTTGGTTAATTTTAAAAGAAAGTACGTCATTAAGTATGTTGTAATTTAATGATTTTAAAATAACTAGCTCTAAATTGTTAGCTTTGAAGTCAATTAAACTCATGTCAAGAGTCATGAGAAAGCATTTCATTCATAATTGCAAAGGTCAATACTCATCATTCGTGACATCAATTAGTACATGGTCATGCACTTTACACACACACGCATATACACACACTTCATTACTAACAATTTTAACAAATCAAATTCAACAGTAAGCTATATAATTAATAATGTTTAGAAGACCACATGAAAGAGCCTTTCAAAAGTATCGCCGGAATATTTAATCCGCATACTTGGTACATTAAACCAGTTTCTTTGATGATGTAACACTGCATAATGAACCACAGCTGCTTTAAAAGATACGTTATACGACTAAAAGTCGGTAACCTGGTTCGTATAGCTATAAAGCAGCTCTTTATGTACCAGGGATAACACACTAACCCTAATACGTGATAACAAATTGGTCACATCACTCTGTACATCATTTACAGCATCATATACATGTGGAGAGTGTGTATGAGCAATGATAGTCTCTTAAACCATTTCATAAGCATGTAATTAAACATTTCACACACAGTAAACACACTCACACCACACAAGAACTACAAGCCATGCAGATAGCACACACATACATACATGCATACACCATTCCTAGTAGTTAACTTACATCATATGCTGCTTGTCTCATAAACTGTTTTGCTGGTTGTCGCCATATGGCCGGGACTGTGATGACCCATCTTATGTCATCGTTGACTATTCTTGTCGAGGATTGATCTGAGAGCTCTTGTAGACAGTGATCCTTAAAGAATCTCAATGCATGAGAGAATACGGTCAATGCTAAAGTCTTCTTTCCATTGGCGGCAGTCAGCTCTACACCTTTATGGAGGTCCTACACAAAATTGAGAGAGAAGAGTGACCACACAAAAACAGAGACACACAAGCTGTAATAGCTACTGTGTGATAAATTAATGACTGTATTAATAATGATAGTAATATAGTTTACACAGTGATGCCATTCCAATTAGTATTGGGTTCAAATCTACACCTACCTGGCTAGAATGCAATGTCATCTTAAACTTTTCAAAATAGGACCACTTCTTTGCTTCACTCTCTTCAAGGTCGTGATAAAAATCCCTTGCGCTGAAACCGAATGAATGAAACTCTCCATTCGGCTTTAGCAGAAGTGATGTTGGGGTCTACGAATAATCAAAGAGGCAGATTATGAAAAATATTAATAATAAACATTCCAGTCATAAGACAAAGTAGAACTTGGGTATGGACTTTAAACTTTTATATCTTGTACCTTCATATTAGTAACGCCTGGGTCACCTCCCTCCCATTTGCGCATCATATGCACACTGTCTGAGTCTCTCAGAAAAGCAAATGCATAGCCGCTATATGTAGTCCCAAAGTCGATTGCTGCTACTACGAAATGCTTGTCTGGATCCGGTCTCGTGGATATTGTGCCTCCGGGCGTTGGTACAGGAGGGAAGCCGTTATGACGAGTGTTTGTAACAGTAGAGGACTCCTCTGGACGCTCATAGAACTGACCGCTAGTAGCCATTTTTTGCTTCTAAAGCAGAGACTGGTCAGACTACATGAGAGAGAGAAATAATACAGGAAGTCGTCCCATGGTCGCATACCAGAGAAACCCACACAGTGCAATAAAGTGGGCGTGTGCTCCTGCATGTGTGAGGCTGGGAGTGTGTGTGGCTCTGAAGTCCGACTACTGGCAGTTACTATAAACTGCAGATCATCGGCATCATTCCATGCAGAAAGCACATTTACATTTAGGATGACAACAAAAATGGCAACAAGTACTTCAAGACTCAGCGGTGAAAGCGGCTCGTCTCCGTCGGCTAAGAAAACCAAGAAGTCCATCTTATCAACTTCAAAATTGTCCAGTTCAAAACTAAAGAAAACAGAGCAAAAGAAAAGAATGATCCAGGACTTGGCTAGCCGTATCCCAACCTGTGAGTATTCTGCTGTTGTGGCCATCGATTTTGGTACCACATACAGCGGGTACGCTTATGCTTTCAGTTCTGACCCAACCAACGTTAGAGTGATGGATCCGCGGTACCTCGGTGTAAAATCCAGTTATTCCCCGGCACAGCAACCAACGGTACTATTGTTATCTGAAGATGAAGAATTCCACTCATTTGGAAGCGAAGCACAAGAATTTTACAGAGACCTGGACGAAGAGGAATGTCTCAAGTGGTTGTATTTCGAAAAATTTAAAATGGAACTACACACAAGAGAGGTACAGTCACTGTTTTCCCATTAAACTTTATTTTACTTTAATTTTTACTTAAATTTGCAGAATCTTTACGACGGCATGGAACTGATTGCTGCTAACGGACAAACAGTCTCAGCTTCTAAAGTCTTCGCTCATGCTCTACGCTATTTCAAAGTACTGAGCCAGAGAGAACTAAACGACCTATCTACATCTCCGCTACGAGTCTCTGATGATGACATCCAATGGGTCATCACCATACCTGCAATATGGCGACCGTCTGCAAGACAGTTCATGAGGAAAGCTGCAATTGAGGTATTTGAACTCATGACATATGACATGACACGATATTACATGCATGCAGACTTGTTATCATTAGTACTAGCCGGCTTAGAGTTTGAACTTTGTACTGACACCCTATTTGTCACACACACATCTGTACGTTGCAGTATACGTACAATGTATATCATGCATGCACATAACAATCATGACATGCGTGCTTTCATGTTCACACAGACCATAAATTGGACACACACACTCTATACAAACACATGTAAATACTCTTATTGGTATGACCAATGTAGTGTGTAACGCACTCCTTTAATTTGATTTTAGGCTGGACTCGTTACAACTGCTAATCCTAAGCAGCTCATTCTAGCACTGGAGCCAGAAGCGGCTTCGATATATTGTCAGCAGCTACAACTCCGCGATTGCATCCCACAATCGCTGCATGCTGAGACTCAACGAACCCCGTACCAAATCTTTTCATCTTCCTCCACCTCCTCTTCACCTTCATCATCACCATCAGGTAATACACACTCGGGAATGACTGGCATTCATAGTAACTCCAGTCCATATCAACACTGCTATAACTGCTATGCTTTAATCTTTATCTGAAGCATACCATTGCTCGATAGCACCTAGCATATGATGCTAATCAATAATCATCTCCATATCATATCATACACAAAGGTTTTTTTGCCTCTATTACTAAAATACTTACTTCCTATATATAGATGTAAATATTTAATGACATTATAATCCAATTTTGATGTTTGTTTTCCCCCTGCCTGCCAGATATGATGTTGGCCCATATGTCTTCCACATGCTTCACATATTGTGTGCTCATACTTTGTTCAATGTACTACCTTTTAGGGACCAAGTGTAATGTTACATCTAATCATCTTTATTAATTGCACCAATTATAAAATTAGAGCTACTTTTATTAATGATAATTATTTTAATAGTTTTAATTTTAACAACATCAATAATGATACCAACAACCGATTAATTTTTGTTTATTTTTATCATTACAGGTAGCCCTGGTCATCCATCATCAGCCTCATCTTCTCCTAGTCTAAGCAATTCTTCATCAATAGAAGCACTACCAAGCTACTTACCAGCAACTAGCCTCCTCCCTGGTACCTCATACATGGTAGTGGACTGTGGTGGTGGGACTATAGATCTCACTGTTCATTACGTCGAAGAGAATGGGAGCCTCAAAGAGATATGTAAGTCCAGCGGAGGTGCCTGGGGATCTATTGGAGTCGACTGTCAGTTTGAGATGATGCTAGTCTCGATATTTACCGAGAAATTGATCCAGGAATTCATCGATCATCATCCTGTGAGTTGGCTCGAGCTCATGAAAGGTTTTGAAGCAAAGAAAAGAGCGTTTAATCCTCTTAGACACCACGCCTCGAACATCTCACTCCCATTTGCACTCATCCAACACTACACGAGTAAAACAAGACGATCAGTAGAGCAAGCCATTCGTATGTATGGTGACCCTGATGTCCAATGGTCGTCACAGGGGATGCTTCGGCTACTAACACCAGCAATGCTAAAGCTCTTTAATCCGGTCATATCAACAATAGTGAAGCACATCCAAAGAATCCTATCACACTCATATCTTTCACAACATGTCATAAAATATCTATTTCTAGTCGGTGGGTTTGCCGAGTCCCCTGTACTCCAATCGGCCATTCGTGACGCCTTTGGTTCTTCAATGAATATAGTAATACCTCACGATATGAGTTTATCAATACTAAAAGGTGCTGTACAATACGGGCTCAATCCCAGAGCTATTAACATCAGGCGATCCGTCCTCACGTACGGAGTTGCATGTCTGCACAAGTTTGATCCAAGCATTCACCCGATTGAGAAGAAAGTGTCCAAAGATGGGACCGATTGGTGTACTCAGATATTTGACGTTTTCGTACGAACGGACCAACCGATCCCTCAAGGCCACAGCATCACGCGATCTTACAAACTAGCTCGTTCGTCTCTCCAATCAACAGTACTTACTCTATTTGCGTCGCAGAATAAAGACGTGAGGTACGTCACTGATCCTGGCGTCAAGAAAATCGGCGAGCTACACCTTGGCCTCCCCTCTCCAACTCATTCTTCCGGTCCCGAGGGCAAACTGCGTGAAGTGAGCATGACTATGACTTTTGGTGATACTGAGATATCAGTAAAAGGTAGAGATCCTGATAGCGGACATACTGCTCTTGTACAAATTGACTTTTTGTGTAAAAAATAGAATCATCGTGTCGCATTATTGACTGAGAGGTATGGAGGAACATAATAGCCTGTCTCATTTTGTGTGTTTGTGTGTGTTTATTGAAACTTTGTAATTTTTTATTTTGTATTAAAAATCATTATTATCATTGTTACATATATATTGATGAGTTAAAACTTATACACAACAGCTAGTAAAAACGGCTAAAAACTGCTTTAAAAATTACATTAAAAATCACTGATACTACGAGTATGTGTTCTTTTAAAAATGAGCTTAAAAGTGGCGACCTTTACTAAGTGAAATTGGTGTGTAGGATCCTTCCAGCTGTTTGGCAGAAATGATGCCGTCATTTAAGAGAGCTGTATGTTGCATAAAATAAATAATAATGAAATGTACTTACATGTACTTTATGAATTGCATGGTAAGATAATAAGATTGCATAAATATTACTATATAGTACCAGCAAATTAAAATAATATAATTATTACTGTGCATTTACTTATTACTGGTGCTATACTATGGATTGACTTACTGAGCATGTCCAGAAATTCTGAAGCTGCTTTGGCCCTCGGTGTTGAGACTGGGACCAAGTCTTGAAACAAGCATTCATCATTCTCTCTCAGTCTCTTTCTATTTAGAAGACCAAGGAAGCAAGAAATGACAATAATATTATAATCACAAAGTAGTAATATATAATAATATTAAGACCTTAATTTATTTTCAAAAGGACAATTAAAATCATAATAGCTATGCAACGACTCTTGACCGTGACTGGCATCAATGTTGTCAATGGAGGAAGGTTCTTCTTCATCAGGTATGGGAGCTAGCTCACCAACTCGATGCCTTCCAGGTACTCCTCCCACACCATCTCTAAGGGACCTGCTGTAATAATAATAGTAATCATCTTAATATTATCACAATTATTATTATTATTATTATTATTATTATTATTATTATTAGCAATCAAAATTATTAAAATTGATGAATTTGTAAAATGCAGCTACCTACTTTTTAGAATTTTGCATTATGGAAGATTCACCACTTACGTGGCTTTGTATAGCAAGTTCTAAAATTAAAAAATAGACATTAATAATTGACAATTACGTCTCAAAGTTAATTTTTAATTGTCGTACCACTAGGTCCATCAATTGACGCCGTCTCTGTGATCTTCCTCTGAAATTCAACGCTTTTGTCAACAACAGTGGATGTAGCTTTTTGTTCCGTTTTATTGAAAAAGACACTGGCTTTAGGAGAATTTAGCAACTTATCCCAAATGACACGGAAATGAGGCAAAGCCAGTACTAAATAAAAATATATAATTGCAAACCAAATATATAAAAATTAATAAAAATGGAGAATTTTCTCTTATATATATATTTATGGCAAAATATTTTTGAGCAAC
Source organism: Amphimedon queenslandica (assembly GCF_000090795.2). Lineage (NCBI taxonomy): Eukaryota > Metazoa > Porifera > Demospongiae > Haplosclerida > Niphatidae > Amphimedon > Amphimedon queenslandica. The sequence continues at coordinate 434,402 of NW_003546258.1, read as the reverse complement.
TTTAAAAATACGTAAAAAATCCAATTTTGATCAGAATGAGCTCAAACTTGAAAGAGAACATAAGCACAAGTATATGTACACGGTGTATCAAAAAACTATAAAAATAGAGCACATTCTCCCTTTAATTTTTGACAATTTTAAAAAATTAATGAAGACAAAATGCTCTTTTATACATGTATATTTTATTATAGTCTCCAATTACTTATTACTGGCTGCTTTTAATGCAAGGAATGAACTATGAAAAGCTACAACTTACTCTCACAAGTTGGTCCTTGAAATAATTCTTTGGATGTCACCTTCTTAATTAGTGGTTCGGAACTTCGTAGGTACAGGGGCTTATCATCTCTCTCATATTCCATGGCTGGTATTTCTTTTATTACGTCAATAGCTGAAACTGGTTTCTTCCTTCTTTTTCGATGCCCTCCCTGTTCCATATCGTCTATTGGTTCTAAAACAAACTGATCAAATTTGGAATAAGAACTGTGCTTAATTATGGGAGCAGCAGCCTATGAAAAGAACAAAAAATAAAAATTTAATACCATGTAAGTGTACATGGTCAAAATTTCAAAGATGAAGAAAAGATTATAAATGCTAACGTCTCGTTTTAGAGTATCTTTTGATGAGCTCTTAATCCTATAGCGATTTCTTCGTTCCTCTGCTTCCTCTTCTGTTTCAGGAACTGGAGGAGTATCAGGAACAGCCAATACAAAACCACCACTAGTCTACATAAGGAAAAAACATTTTGAGGATTTATGAGAGCATGAAGGAGATAACTTAAGCATTCAAGATAGTACTAAAAGGATGTAAAAAGCCAAGCTAGCAAAGATTATTTATGATTGCATTAGCTATTTCCTTTAAATAGTATCATTACTTTAATAGTTTTACAAGCATCACTCCTATCAGGTAAGTGTATCCTTATGCTTGTAAGATATTCTGCAGCTGGCTTATAATTGAAATTAATAGACACTTGTAACAAAGAAGAATCACTATCAGCCATCACATCCATGGACTGGTCTTCACTTGATGCTGTGTCAAACCACTCAGGATGCTCCAGTTCTTCAACACCTTTAAAACCGCCTGTGCCTTCATCGCCAAACCTCTCGGCGGGGTCCTAATAATAATTTATTATATAATTATTTTAATACAAGTATAGTCGTGAAGTACATACTACACTGCTCAGTGATGAAAAACTCGGTGGGTCATCTCGTAAAGATATCAAGGACTCGTCTTTGACACAGTACTCTATATAGAAGATACATATGTTACAGCAATGGTTGCATCTATAGCAATTAAAATATCCTATAGCTGGAAGCTTTTGAGGCCGATAAATTTGACTGTTTTCACAATTTTTTCAGATTTGTGTAAAACTTAAAATCTGTAAAAATCTAAATAACACAGTACAAGATGGCGGAATGCTTTAGATTCGCAAAAATTAAATCCATGATAATGGTTTTTGGGTGGATCCACGAAAGTTTCCAGCTATATGGTATGTGTCATAATATAATGGTAATTTTAGAGGAATGAATCAAGAAGGCTATTTTGAGCCATTATACATATGCACATGCTCAATGGCAGATGGCTACAAATCAGCTAAATAAAAACACACCAATCACCAAAAGTTTAGAAATTAAAATTTTGTCAAAATTAATAATTTTGCCCCTCAAAAATCACTACATATGCAAAAGTAAAGCTGCCAATCATCACTACTACTAATTCAGTAATTCCCTAATATTTGTATTATTTTTTTAATACAGTATATATGCACCTTCAGTTGGACACTTACTGTCTTCAGTGTCAGGTTCCAGTATTGTAGTGTCAAGGGCCTGTGCTAAATCACTAAGATCCTCTAACACTGGTAGCAGTGAAGGCGGTACAGCGTCAGGTAAAGTGACAGATTTGGTAGTACTTTCTTTTTTTGACAATGCCATCTTGTTGAGAGGTCCCATCTTATCAACCAAAATAAACTTATAAGCACCTAGAAAATAGAATAAAATAATAATTAATATGCTATGATTCGCAAGCAACTCACGGCAAAGATCTTTCATTTGTATTTCAAAGGTGAGAGTACAGCCATAAAGAAGGATGCATTGGACTCTGAAGCTGAGCACTGGCCTGGGGTGACATGCAATCGCCTTCAGCTCTGAGCTGAAAAGATAGCAAATGCAAAAAATGAAGCTATAACTATCCCTCTTCACTTACCAAAGTGTGGCAATGCTACGGCTAAGTATAATCTTCTTTGTTGGTTTTGCTGAAGTAGCTTTTCGCCTGGATAATGTAAGGCCAAGTATATACATAAACTACTTCTAGCTACCACCCGAGCCACTTACCACACTGCCAGCCAATCTGGGCTATCTCTCAAAAACTCCATCGTTGACTGGTTAGCTTCTTGCACCTCGACCTCTTCTTCACCAGGATCCAGATCCATCTGTACTAAATTCACAGGCTACCTAGCTACAAAGCTAGCTAGCAGCAGTTTGTATGGCGCGCTGAAGTTCGAGGAGACACGTGCGAGCGGTTAAATTTTAAATTCCGTGTTCAAATACTGTAATTAAAATTATTGATTAACTCTGAACTTTAATAAGATTATTGCTCGACTGAGCTAGTTCAGTGAGAGATACTCGTCCTCTTTGCTTCATAAACTTAGCGACACTCTTGAGTTCATCCATTGTTATATAAATAAACTTTCCCCTGTCATCAATCACTCCGGTCAGTTCACCTGATGACTGAAGGGTTTGTATTCGCTCAATAACAACTTGAGTCTTTAGACCAAACTGAGCCGCAACTTCTTCCATGTAAACAACTTTAGCAGTTTTAATGTAGTCAATGAATTCAGCCAGAGACTAGAAATGAAATGAAAAAAAAAAACAAGCAACATGACATAATAAAGATTTACAGTCAAGCATAAATTAAATTGCACAGATAATCTGAACTTTAGCACAAATAACGGCTTTAAAGCTGACACAAAATTAGAAAAATTTTAATTCTGACTGTTGTGCTTTGTAAACCTTCCTTTAGCCTTCTCCTTCTCACATTTCATAAAGGTCATGTAAGCAAATTAAAAGAACAAGTCTCTTCTCTTTGTGCATCATTTTTACAAGTAAACAACATCAGTTAGTGCTGTTTACCAATACCTGAGTCTACAGTCACACTCACCTCACGCAGACATCTCATTGATGCATCCAGAAAGAGCACAATGTATTTATTTATTTATTTAAAACTTATACAGTGACACTGAGCAATAGGAGGAGTAAGAGGAAGAAACAAACAGGACAATGGAAACACTGATGGTATGACCAAAGAAGCAGTATGTGTCTATGTGTGTATACAGTATAACTCACTGTGTCTGTCAAACCTTCATCAACAAAGCCTTCCTCTTCAACAATGAAGCTGGCCTTTAGTTTCATGTACTCCTCCTCTTCCTGTTTCTCTTGTAACTCTTTTCTCTCCTTCTCTTCTTTCTCCTACCATTGCAAAAATAAATTCAATAATAATAATAATAATAAAACAATTAAACCTTCTTAAGTCTCATGGCCTCCTCCTCCTCTTCCCTTTTCTTCATTTCCTCCACTCGACGAGCTTCTCTCTTCTTCTCATCCTCCCTTAGAGCCTGTTCTTGCTAATATATAGATAAAAAAATTAACACCAAAGAGCTCAAAAATCAGTAGTTTTATTTTGGTGATAGCCAATTCTATGTTAAAATTGCTAAACTATATACAAGTTCATTCTTCCCATACTCAATGAGACAATAATGACATGGCTCCTAAATCCCCAATATAACAGCCACCAAGTCATAAAATTACCAATGCTAAGTGCCATTGATAATATATAATAAAATAAATAATAAACTAACTTCTCTTAGTGCTTTCTTTTCTGCCTTTTCTTGCAACTTTCGTCTCTTCTTTGTCCCAATCTTTTTACCTAACTCGAAATCTCCTCCTTCCTCGTTTTCTCCAGCTTCCTCTCTCTCTCCCTCTCCTTCTCCTCCTCTCTCTTCTCCTGTCACAAAAATAAAAATAAAACTAACATATCATTAAAGTCTACACACCTTCCTGTTGCTGCCTCCTAGCTCTTCTTCCTCTACCAATTATCACCGGCTCATTCTCAACTCTACCATCATCTCCTAGTGTAATAGAGTAATTTTCAGGTATTTAGAACCAATAAAATAAAGGCGCCAACCGTATAATTTTTTAATGAATAGTCTATATAAAATTAAAGCCACCCACGCTACTATGGTTGCTATAAGCCTCAGGTTATAAGAAATAATAATAGTAATTTGAGATTTAAAAAAAACAAGACTTTTACAAGATGTTATTATATTAACAATACAAGTAAGTAACTGTAACAAAGTCTATAATAAGACGTACTGCCATCTTGAACAGGTTCTTCTCTCTTTCCAAGAAACAGTCTTTGCAGTAAAGGGATTGAAACGAGGATAGCAGCAACAATGGCAGCGGCAGACAACCACAATAGAGGATCCATCTTTGATAAAGTTCAGTATTATGGGTGGTTCAGCCCCACCCATGGATAAACTAACACCCACGCTAATCCTAATCCACGTGGTCGTGGGTAGTGCCATTTCGTTTATATAAACAAAACAAACGAAGAGGAGTATTTACTCCTTCGTCTCCCATCGCCTCTCCCTGTTCTCTGTCTACATATCTCCCTAGGGACCCCCTACCTTTTCTTCCCTGTTCGCTACCAGCCTACAAAACACTACACCAACCATTGAAACTGGTAAGTCTAAAGCTAAAATTGGTTCAATATATTGTTCCTTTGATGCTGTGCAGTGTTGAATGCAATATAGCTGGTATATGTGTGTGTTTGTGGTTGGTTGTTGGTGTTTGTTGTGATATCATATAACAATCTTCCATTGACTTCTCCTTGACATTGATTAAATATGTGTAGGAGAGTCAATTCAAACCATTACTGTATCATTGAACAGCTGCCTGTGGGGGTATCAACTGAATTATAATGTAATGGTTTCTCCTCCATTCTCCTCTTTCCTCCCTCTGTCTCTGTCTCTAGCTCTCACCATGTATCGTGTGTTCTATCGTTCTCGTTCCAAATCAATTGCAACCACTTCACTCATGAAACCCGTTGGAGGCTCTGTAGGGCTCACTTCTGCTACTATAGCTCGTACTCAAAGCAAAACTGAGTTTGAGATAACCTCAATCATGATACAACAGTTCCTTGTTAAAAAGAAATATGATAAAGTCATAGAAACACTTAGAGGACTGACTGGAGTTCACATCTTAAAGTGTCTAGAGAGTTTTCCATTCAATGACCTCAATCAGGCAATACCTGAGAGCTTCCTTATCTGGGAGACACTAATGGTCAAACTACAGAACTCTGAGGGGGAAGGATACATTGCTAAAGTTCCTCACGCTGCCTGTCATGATCTTGTCTCCAGAACTGGAGCTGTATTGGCCTATTTAGAGAAGCATTCCAATCCTGATCTCTACTTTCAGTGCCGACGAGTCCTCAAGAAACTCTACATGCATTATCCAGAGATTACTGATCACCTCATGAAGGAGAATGAGCACCTCTCGCGTGCCCTGTACACCCTAACGCTCCACATTCCTTTGGGCATAGACTCATCAGCCATCACTCTACAGCAGGCAATACAAGATGAAGTCACAGCAAGCCTCATTGACCTCAAAGATGCAATAGAGCACTTGGAGGAACTACCTTTCCAACTGAGCTCCAACGTGTCCAATGGAATCGACAACGGTAAAGTGAATGGTAGAAATAGTAAGTATAACCACTCATTGACCCAAAGGCAAATACAAGAGAGACTCTACTTCAACCAGTGCATATTGAGAGGTGTATCTCCTTGTAGGAGGAAGGATAATCTATCACAGCTCCAGGAGATGCTGGAAATGAGAATACAAGGAGACAAAGACGTCCTCTTTCTTTTTGCTAGCTTAAGGCAGCATCATCAAGGGCTGGGAGAAGTAGAGCCAGTAGAACCGAAACTAAGACAACAGCATCACATGATTGAGTGTGCTATTGCTATGCTTCAAGAGATAAAGAACGAGCTTGCAATCAACAGATCTTCTCTGGCCTCTCCCCCTGCATCTCAGTTTCCAACTGGTAGAAGAGGAAGTTCTGATAGCATTACATCGACTGAGTTGGTCTCGGGATATCCACTAGCATCTGCAGTCAGTCTTGACCATTCTCAGTTTAGCCGTGTCCTAGTTCAGCAAGACAAGGTAAGCAGTGGGATGGGGGCAAGAGGTGGTATAGCTCAGTATCGCTCCTCAAGTGAGAAACAGCTTCAAAACATACGCCCAATGTCTGCCTCTACCGTCATGCAACACAGTAACCGGCAAGCTAATCACAGATCAGGGATCAACCCGTCAGGTGTGCTTATGGATAAACAGATCAGCTCCAGCGATCAAGAGCTGTTTTCTGCTTCCTCCTCTCCTCCACTGCCAGTGGTAGCAGGTGTTAAGAAAAAGGGCGGGTTTATAAGACGGAGCCTGAGAGGTTCCATTAAAAGGCTCTCGTCTTCTACCGGTAATGTCTCCAATGGAGGGCACAAGACTAAGGGGAAGACCCTTGAGAATGACTCCATCTCTACTTTGCTTGAAATTAAAAATCAAGAATTACTGGAGGCACGTGAAACCATAGCAGCACTAAGAAGGAGAGAGAGAGAACTGACAGATAGGTAATGTTATTATTATTGTCGTTTTTAAAAAGTAGATATTTAATAGTGGCTTGTAAAAATTTGAAGTACATGTATATCGACTCATATAATTAGTCTTTGAATGACTTTTAATGTTAAATACTCTCAGCTATATTGCACAGTACCTTTATTAATGTGTTCTTACCTCATTCAGGTTATCAGAGCAGGCTCAGCGACATTTACGAGGCAGCGAACACTTTGAAGACATATTAATGGGAGCTAACAGACCGTCCCTTGTAGTCCAAAGATTTTCAGAGATTTATTCGCAAGAAAGGATCGAAGCATACGACTTCATTGTTGATATGACCGGCATGGAAGATGACATGCTTATATCAACTTTTCTACTCGACATATTAAAGGTAAGAGAGGGGGAGGGTGGGAGAAGAAGTATAGAATTACAGATAATAAGAAATGTTATGTATGTACAATTGGTACAGACAGACAGACACCATATGTAGCACGACCTCACCCTCAGTTGCCTACACAGGGAATAATGAGGTGTGGTAGGCTGCTGTGTACTGATTAATGTCTTCATTAGCATATCACGTATCACTGGTAACGAGATTCCATTGAATTCATATCCAGTATCAGTAATGCAATTGAGACTCAACATTAAACATTCTTGGAATTGTTATAGAATAAACTCATCAAGGAGTACTATACAGTGATATAATTGCAAACAATATAAAATGACTCAAGGAAAACACATTAAAACATGTGTCAATGATTTAATGTGTTGATGTGAAAACACATGAAGAGCTCATAGCAACAAAAGAGAAAGCAATGTGTAGAGTAGATTCTAATGTAGATCTATTCACAGCTAATAATGCCACTGATATTCACACTGTACTTAAGCATAATATTCTGTTTATTTCATATCTTGTACTATTATACAATAGTTCTCTTACAATGCTGCTAAGTGTTCACTGGAATCATTGCACAATGGCTGGAAGAGATCCCTCGATATACAAGAAGGACCCGATACTGATGACAGGGAAATGAACGCCATCAGACAATTAGAGACTGCAGTATCAGTCTATATAAGGAAAGTACCGTCATCTTATGAGCACATAAAGGAGATTAATAAGGTGAGGAAAAAATCTAAGAGAGTGAGTATAATAATTATACATGTACTGTAATCTATCAGTTTTATTTGCAAACCACTTCACCGCAAAACTCAATGGAAATGGGCAATTTTGCTTGCATCAACTTCAAAGCAATTGCCCACACACTTTTGACCATTTTATCAAATGTAAACCTAGTTCAATGAGTATGTTTGGGACACACAAACCCATACACTTTACTGAGAGTAGCCTCAGCCTCAACTGCCAAAGCAAAGCTCCATTAAAGTAAAGATGTTTAATTATCATAATGCTTTATTCCTTCTAGATGGTTTACTGGGACATTGAGAAGCAGTACAGCAGTCTTCCATTCTACCAGTCAATAATGAAAGGACTCTACGTAGAGAGCTATATTGATGAGTGTGCACTGCTGTCCTGGGAACTAGTGATACAGAGCCCTCCAATGGTACTCAAATACAACGAAACCGAGTACTCGGTTGAATTACATACAAGGTTTCACAGTGCTAATGGTGAGAGTGACATCATCATTGGATACCAATGGCCGACATTAGTGCATGAGACATCAGGAGTGGTACTGAGCAGGGGGATTGTGGTCACGTAACGCATCATTTAATTATTGTTTAATTTATAATATTATTTTGTGTTCAAAATTTGAACATTATTATTAATTTACATATTTTGTGTTCAAAATTTGAACATTATTTTTTATTTTTATTATTTACATTTTCTTCACATAACAAATGTTCCTTTTACTTGTGAAAGCTGATGGAGGGAGCAACTGGCACTGGATCGGTAATAAAAGGGCAGGGTCTGATGATGGGTGAGGTTTTCTGTCGCTATGGAAACCACTCTCGGTTGAAATAGAGAGAAACATATCAGAGTTTGTTCTTGTGGGTGGAGATGAGGGGTGTGGCTCGAATGACAAAGGTACAACTGAATCCGATGATGATGGGTGTGGTTTAAGTGATTTGGTAGGAGGGGCAGGTAGGTGCAGCTTAGAATGAACTACTGGTAATGGTTTGGTATTAAAAGAAGGCGTGGTCAGGTATGTCGGACAGCGTGGGTGTGGTCTCCGAGTATTAATTAAAGGTATCTTAATTTCGCTCATTAAATTATTCCAATCACCAACTGGAGCCGACCTCTTATTCACTGAATGACTTCCATATTTGGGCACTTGGTGGTTGTCATGGTGACTAGGCACGTTGCTAGGCAACGCCCCAACGTTCTCCTTTCCTCTATTCTGATTGGTCAGTCTCCTCCAGTGAGAGGCACATCTTCTCACAGTCTCCCAGAGTTTTGAGTTTGACTTTTAAAATTAGAAAACAAAAATAAAGACTTTAAAAATACTGATACGTACATATACAATTATTTATTTATTTATTCTTTTATTTATTGTTTATTATCCTTTACCTCAATATTCTGTTTCATTGCGATACTGCAACGATTAGCCTTCATAACAGACGCAACCTTTAAAAATAATAAATAATGACCGATGACATCATATGACATCATACTTCAATCCATTGGGTAACACCAGACACTAAGAGGTGAGAACGATATGTTTCCATGGCAACGAGGTACCTCCCCCTTTGCCTCTTCTTTTCTTTGGCGTAAAAATGCCAAATCCTCAGCAGCTGTAGATAAAATACATGTACATGTACATGTTACGTTTTAAATGCGTTTATTAAAGTTGACAAAAAGTAATGTCAGCATTAATGTACCTTTCTTTCCAATGTCCTGCCCCAGTGGTAAAGAGAGAGTGTGGTTTGATGGCGATTGACTAACGTCTCCATAAACTAAATTAATAAAAATACATGTACATGTATATGTACACTACCGTATAGTGCTTTAATTTGGCGGAGTTTTATTTTGGCGATTGGCGGTTTGCAAGCAGAATCGCCAATATTAAAACCGCCAATCATCAATGCGCATGCTCAGTAATGCACGTGTGGACAAAAATCGCCAAGTTAAAAACCACCAATAACAATTTTACAGCAAAATTGCCAAAATAAAGCGCTATATGGTATATTCTTCTCTAACTTGTACTCTCCATTTCAAATAATGTGAAGAAATCAGTCTGGTCTTATTGAAATAGTCACCTTTTCTGGTCAACTCCTGTAGAAAATGATAACTAACATGCAACATATAACATACATACATGTACATGCATATCCCAACATTAATTGGTACTTTCATGAACAAAATTGTCAGCTAAAGTATGCTGTATGTACATGTATAGTAGCCTACTATACATGTTATCAAGAGTGGATAATCCACTCTTGATGTTATTTAGTAGGATAATGTATTTCATTTTTACTCTTTGCTTGACTTGAGTGCTGTGATGGGAGAGCCATCCTTTAAAAGAAACTGCTAGCAATCTTCTCCGTTTGAATTTATGTCCTTTGTCTCTCATGACACGATACGATCTTCTATCTTGAGCATGCTTCAACCAAACAACAAAAACATCCCTCAAAATAACTATTAATAGTAATAATAATAATAATAATAACAACAATAATAATAATAATAATAATAATTTTAATAATGACAACGTGATCATCCTTACTATGATCAAGAGCAGTCCTTAATACAGTGACTTTACTCTGAGCTACAGCTTTCTCTTCTAATCTCCTAATCACAGACTGCCTCCATATCCTCCAGTGCTGAATACAGCAGAAAGAAATTGAAGAGAAAGAGAGAGAGAGGATGAACTTACTGCAATCAGTAGTGTCTTGTGTCTGTGAACTAGTGACATTGTTAATAGTCTCCGCCTCCTTCGAATGTTATCCACATTAACCTTCCAGTCATGCAAAGTATTACTAGAAGAACAAAATGAGAATTATATGTACTTCTTCTTAGGGCTTAACAAAACTTTTGGTTTTTTTTTCAAAAATTGGCTTGTTTTTTAAATGCTCATAACTTGAAAAAAATATATCAGAATCAGCTCAAACTTTCTACACATCATAAGGACATCAATATGTATCAGAAAATGTAATAAAAATTTGGGGTGATTTCGGAGCCATTTTTTGAAAAAAAACCATGGGCTACTTTGACGTTTTCTTAAAATGGCCGTAACTTGAAAAATTGAAGTCGGAATCAACTCAAACTTGCTACATATCATAAGGACATCAATATGTATCAGAAAATGTAATAAAAATTTGGGGTGATTTCGGGGCCATTTTTTGGAAAAAACCATGGGCTATAGCCTTGGGTATTTTTCAGAATTTTGATGTTTTCTAAAATGGCCATAAACTTGAAAAATTGACGTCGGAATCAGCTCAAACTTGCTACACATCATAAGGACATCAATATGCATCATAAAATGTAATAAAAATTTGGGGTGATTTCGGAGCCATTTTTTGAAAAAAACCATGGGCTATAGCCTTGGGTATTTTTCAGAATTTTGACGTTTTCTTAAAATGGCCATAACTTGAAATATTTAAGTTGGAATCAACTCAAACTTGCTACACATCATAAGGACATCAATATGTATCAGAAAATGTAATAAAAATTTGGGGTGATTTCGGGGCCATTTTTTGGAAAAAACCATGGGCTATAGCCTTGGGTATTTTTCAGAATTTTGATGTTTTCTAAAATGGCCATAAACTTGAAAAATTGACGTCGGAATCAGCTCAAACTTGCTACACATCATAAGGACATCAATATGCATCATAAAATGTAATAAAAATTTGGGGTGATTTCGGAGCCATTTTTTGAAAAAAACCATGGGCTATAGCCTTGGGTATTTTTCAGAATTTTGACGTTTTCTTAAAATGGCCATAACTTGAAATATTTAAGTTGGAATCAACTCAAACTTGCTACACATCATAAGGACATCAATATGTATCAGAAAATGTAATAAAAATTTGGGGTGATTTCGGGGCCATTTTTTGGAAAAAACCATGGGCTATAGCCTTGGGTATTTTTCAGAATTTTGATGTTTTCTAAAATGGCCATAAACTTGAAAAATTGACGTCGGAATCAGCTCAAACTTGCTACACATCATAAGGACATCAATATGCATCAGAAAATGTAATAAAAATTTGGGGTGATTTTGGAGCCATTTTTTGGAAAAAACCATGGACATGGTGTTTGGGACTCAAAATTTTTTTTACATTTTCTGAATTCTGATGCATATGCATGTACCGGGGGTACATGTCATTACCTACCTTGCTAGTATTTTGTGATAATGTTCATTTGCTATTAAAATATTTGCTCTCTTCATTTTACTTATGCTACAATAACTCTAAAATAAAATAAATTAACAAAAAATAATAATAATATTTTACTTTCCAAGCTCCCATGCACCTTCTTAAAACAGAAAGACACCAAAACTGAACGGCAACATTATAAACTGACCGCACCTCCTTCTTACTGGCCAAATATTCTCTCCAATTAGACCAGACCCACTTCAAAAGACGTCTATCATAATGAGACTCGCTAAAACAGAAAAAATTATACACAGCTTCAGCTACTAAGTGTACCTTTTTTGAACGCTGAGTAATTTATTCCGCCACTTTCTCAAGGAATTAGACAACACTTGATGCTTCTGATGAGCTTGAGCAACAGTCTATCATTAAAAGAGGTTGCCCATGATAATTAACACACTAATTAGCATTAATAATTTGAATACTTCGAGTTTCGCAACAGAATAAAGAGTGAGTAGCTTCTTCCTCCAAGTTCCTAAAAATCTCTTCAAAAGCCTTTCCTGAGAATACTCCACTGCCTATAGTATCAATGCATTCATCAGATGCCCCTCCCCCTACCATCTCTTACAACACTAATAGATTCTCTTTCTTCAATCTTCAAACCATAAACCTTCAACCACTGATAAAAATACTGTGATATTAATATTCTCCTGTTTATTGTCAAATGGAGGGGATACACTCATAATTAACAGCTGCTGTAGCATACTAGCTCTTACTCTCTGAATTCCTCAGAACTTAATATCATATCTCTCTTTGTCCGGCATCTTGTCACATTGTTTTTTAGAGCACCAAAATATCTACACAATAATATACTATTATTAGACGTTTATGCTAAAAATAGATACTCAATCAATGACATCATTACATTGGGAGGATTTTGCTGTTGTAGTGCCTCATAGCTCTCACTAGCTGAGCACCTCTGAACTTCTTATATTCAATGTAGACCCTCCATCTCTTCCAGTAATAAACATACACTTTAATGCTATAAATAAACAAAAAGAAACAAAAAATTAAGTAAGTAAATAGAAAAATAAATAGGACACTTTGTTGCTATAAATAAATAAAAGAAATAAACAAAATAAAGTAAATAAATAGATAAATAAATAAGATACTTATTGTCATTCTCTTACCAGTGATGTTCCCTAGCTTTCTTTGTCATTGGATACAACTTGATATCTTCAGATTGCTCACAACGACCGATCCACTTCAACCATGACATTCTCAAACACTATAAAATCATTACAACCTCCCCCCTCTCTCCTCCTCCTTACTATTAGTATATTGTGCTTCATTGCTTTGTTATGCAAGGCTCTACTGTGCAATTGTGAGCGATGATAATTTTGAAGACCTTTAATACCAGCTCGCTATAATAACAAAACATGTATGTACATGTACATGTACATTCATTGTACTTTTAATTTGATGTTGTAATATGAAGTGGCCATTAATAGTCGGTCATTTTTTGAGTGTCTATAAGTGATACCTACAGTACAAACATGTTAAACAATAAATGCTCACTCTTCCTTTCTCTCACGTGATTTCCAAGCTTTTATTATTCGTTTCAAGACACAGGTTGTCCTCTGGTATTGATAGTCCTGACATTTCATCTCTTGCTGCAGAGAGTTCTTCCAGTAACGGAAATAATGATTGAGTAGCAATCTTTTGTAAAATAATACAGCTTTATCTAAAGAAACAGAGATGAAGCCACTCAACTATGTACAAGGCAAAATCCCAGTTAATAGGAAAAGTATGACATGACGGATCAAACTGACCTTTCTCATTCAGCTTGTCATGTCTCGTGTCAACGTATTCTCTCCATTTCATGACAACCATCATCAAAAGCTTTAACCTCTGATGATTCGTTGCCATGGATACGCTCTGTGACATGTAGACCCAACGACAGTAATACTAAAAAATAAATGAAATAAATTATAATTAATAATAATTATTATTACTTTATTAACGAGTTGTTTATTATAATGAAGTGAGGCTATATCGGTCTTCTCCTTTTTCATATCACATGTTCTCTTCCAGTCCTTCCAGCTGCTCAAGACTCTCCTACAGAGTAACAGTGTCACATGATAGTCACATGATCCAATAAACTAACCTCTTCATTGTAGTATGATGGAAAGACTCTGCTTTTAATGCCAATAGAGACAAATCTTTATTCTCCTTCAATCTTTTATTCCACAACGAATAATGACATTTCAAGAGTTTCTTAAACTCTTTGAATATAACGTGACAATCACGTGATCTTCAATAAATTTTTAATTTTTACCAAAATCTTTTGCTTTTCTCATTTCAAGTCTTCCCTCTTTTTTACTTTCGACAAATCTTCTCCATCCTTTCCAGCCCCTCCCCCACAGCCTATACCTATAAACCGCACCCACTGTGACCTAATATGACATCATTAATCACCTGTCATGACACTCGGCCCTAATCATTAGTTTCCATTCTCTATGCCCCTCCCACCAAACCTCCTTCCATCCCATAATTATTTTGCGAAGGAGGCGTGTCCTGTAGTGCTGTCTGGGTTGCCATGGAAATTACCAATAAAAAAACATGCATACATGTTACATGTACCTAGCAACGAGTGGAGAAACTCTTCCAAAAGTTTTTTTAGACCATATTTGAGAGTATTTTCTCGTCAAATACCTATTAATAGTAAAATAATTATTAGTTTTTTAAAATTTGTCGTCTAACTTAATTCTTGGGCTGTTCTTCAATTTTGAGGTTTTTATGACAAAAGTTTTACCAAGCGTCTCCTCGTGACGTCTTCTTTTCCGTTCAGTAGAAGGAGCTGGACGTGAAGCTAATGAAGAAGAAGGGAGACCAGCAGAAGAAAGTGGAGATGGTCCCAACCTACTAGCTGATCCATACAGACTAATAAAATTAATAAATAAAATAAAATAATAATTTACAATAATAATAATAACAAATAGTTACTAGAGAGATGAGTGTGAACTGGTTTTGCTGTTTTTTGAAGAAACTTTCTTTCCACCTTTTTTCTCCATTTTTCAGATTTTTTTCCCGCGCACCCCCGGGTTAAGTATTAAGCCCCGCCTTAAAATAGTCAATAAACTAAGCTCCAATAAATAATATTACAGGTAATGAATATCATTAAAGATTAATTAATATCTTTATGCATTCTCGAGTAGTGCGAAAGTTGCCATAGCAATTACCTCCTCTGGCGTTCTGCTAAACAAGAGAGATGACAGGTAAGAATATTGATCTTGCAAGATTATACTAGTTATTTATTGTTGATGCAGTGACTGACAACATTGCAAAGAATTCAGGAGAAACTAGTGGAGGTGGTGTGAATGGGATCATTAACCTTCCTAGCACACACACACCAAGAGGATGCAACATCATGAGACCGTACAGACACAAGATATTATTCTTTTACTCTTTCTTTTATTCAGAGATATTGTCAGAATAACTGAACTCTCAACGCCACGGGGAACAAAAAAAGATTGGTGGACAACATACGGGTATGTATACTATATCTTTATAGATACCATTAGTTTAGCCCTCAATATAGGCCACCTCTTGTTTGGGGTAACCAAGAAACAATATGGCAACTAAATCCAGCAACACTTACCTATACACCTAGTAATCGTCTCAGAGAACTTGCTTTACCTAAGGTGGACCACTGCAACAAGAACCATTTCACGTAAGTACAAAGATCTCAATAGCATTCAATGCACCCATATTGTGTAAATATCGCTTCCATTATAATACATTATGTACATTTTTTTGTTTCTCAGGCCAGAGTTTCAGTACAGTTGTGGCAGAGGATCACAAATATGGAAAGTGAAGAAGTCAGCAATGAAAGCAGTACCAACAGAAAGGACGATGCAGCTGGCAAAGCATAAAATGAACCCATCAGGTTTTGAGCCTTTCTTTATGCTCAATTGTGGACGTTCGTCGCCAATATGGCGCCCAAGTAAAGCTGCACTGAGTGCAAAATTAAGACCACGGACTGCACTACTGGCACAACCTAAAGAGCTCCATAAAAACTATCTACCTCCAAGACAAGTGAGCAATTGTAACTACTATAATTAAGTAAAGTTATTTATCATGATGGATGTTCATTATAGGTACAAACCAGGGTGTCCTCAGCAATAAAGAGATCAGAGTGCAATGAATACATACATAGATTAGCTCAGCCGAAGGAAAGACCAGATGGACCTTTCAGGGATGCAGAATGGCCTGTCAGTAAAGGTAATGACACGTGTATGGTGTACATGTAATGTGATTACAAATTGAGACGTGCATTTGTGATGAATTTTTAAAAGGTGCATTACAAGCTGAACCAACTCAAAGGTTAAATGAGCTTTCAAGGCCCAAGAGATTAGCAGAAGGACACGAAGCAAGTAGAGACGGATACTGGAGGGTCACCAATGGTGCAAAATCAGCAGTAGCTAGCTCAAGGTATGCAGTATGCAGTCCAAATATTTTGTTAATTCTTGTCACATTATAGGATTTCAGAGCTTGCTAAACCCATTATACGTGCAACTATGGACCATGTTCAATTCAATCCAGACGTTTTCCAAGTTAGTCCTGCTGCTAAGAAGTACATTGCATCTCCTCGCATAGAAGAACTAGCCCAACCAATACAAAGGCGTTAGGAATTATAGATGACAATTTTTTGAAATAAAACAATAATAATGAATGTTATACTACTTACTAACACCTACATATTATGCATGTACACTTCACCAACCAGATATCATTTTATTAAGTAATTTTAACTGAGTTTTATTAACATAGCAGTGTTTCCTCATTTGCCTGCTGGCTTTGTGGGACTTTGCCATCATCTTGTGATTCTTTCCTGGCCTCCAGTACTTCAACATGCCTGAGCCAGTCCTCATAAAACGTTTTGCCACGGCTTTGACAGTCTTTTTCTTTCCTTTCTTACTAAACCTGACAATACTCCTTGTCTGGGACACTAGTGGCAGGTATTGGTCCGTTATAGAGGATCCTACTCTCCAATAAGCTATCACTGGATTCAGCCATTGCTTGAATAGAGTGGACGCCATGCTTAAGTCCGTAATCTCAACTACACCCCTCATGCCCCTCAAATATACGAGAATTTACGGTAGAATAAAGCCCAAGATGGCGTCATTTGCAGATAAATTTCGTGACAATGGCTGCGTTCCAGACGTTGTGGACACTGTCCCTTCGGCCCAAGCTCAAGTAAAGAAGCTAAGATACATTTTTATAACTTGCAGCCTTTGTAGGTAGTTTATAACGGCAAAGAGGTCGAGTGTGGAGCTGTCTTTACGCCCACGCAAGTCAGCTGAAAAATTACTTTGAGACTAATCATATTGCTTTAGGTGCAAAACCCTCCACAAATAACTTGGCCAGCAGAATCAGGCGCACTGTACACTCTGATAATGACTGGTATGTGGGTATGGAAAAATCCAGCCATGCCCTAAAGTTCAATCTTATGCAAAAAAAATTAATTATTTATAATTATAAATGTTAAATGCTCCATGTAGATCCAGATGCGCCAAGTAGGACTGATAATAAGTTTGCCGAGTGGCGTCATTGGTTAGTGTATAACATACAAGGATCTGATGTTAGCACTGGAAGCACACTGTGTGAATATATTGGGTCTGGACCACCTAAAGGAACCGGACTCCATCGCTACATATTCTTAGGTAAACAAAATATTCAAAATAATTACATTAGAAAAAGCAGTAAATTAGAAAAAGCATTATTTATTAAGGACACCATACAAATCCAGAGGTGTCCTAATTTTAGAGGCATAAAAACTTTTGTATAAGTTTGCACTGATTTGGAACATTACAAATCGTCCTCATTATAAAGGTGTCCATATATCAGTGGTGGCTTAGTTAGTGATTCTACTGATTGTATTATTTATAATTTTTTCATTTCATTTACAATTTCTCTTTCTCAGTTTTCAAACAGCCTGGTTCCATCACACCAGATGAGCCAAGACTCGGTCTCAGTACAAAGGATCGCAACAATACAAAAGCACGCGATTTTGTGAGCAAGTACAACCTAACCGGTCCAATTGCTGGAAACATGTACCAAGCAGAATGGGATGATTATGTACCAAAGCTATACGCTTCACTGAACTAATTTATTTTTGTGATGGATAGTCTAAAATTTAGTCATTTTTTGGTGATTTTCCAGTTTTTTGTTATTATTTTTAAAAGTGTAGATTGTCATAATATTATCTTGCTACAGTGTCATGAGATATCTATCATGGGCTTTTCGTGACTACTCAATCTTAAGTATTCTCCATTTTAATTTTTGAAAGAGGACACAGACACACAAACACACATTGAATCATATAATAATAATAATAATATAGTAATAATAAGACAGTTTTATATTTCGGTTTTCAATAAGTTGACAACTCTAATTGTGGAATCCACAGAACCTGTTATACACGTGCTATAGCTTCGTCTATCAGGCAGCCAGTCCACACATGTCACGGGCCCAGACTGATCAGATAAACTTAGGACGTAACTCAATGAACCATCTGTACTGTTCATCTATAAAAATAAAAAGAATAATAACTGTTCATACTGTGTTGTGCTACTACAGTAGAGAGTGATTGAAAAAAATGAACAAATAAATAGAAAATTTTCTTGCCTGATATAAAATGCCCTCTGAGGGCGAGCAGGTTAATACATATTTATCATCAGATTCAAAAGCAAAGAGACTCCCGGGGGCTGTGGTCGGGAAATACCCTCCATCCCACCCACTTGTTGGGCTAGATGCATTCTGATGAATATCAAACTGGGCTATCTTTTCGGTGCTACGTAGCGTACTCCATTGACAGAAATTGTTGTCTTGTCCAAGAGAATATACTGATGTCTCATCTGAGCTGAACTGGACGTTTAGTACTTCACCGTGATGAGCGGTCCAACCACACAGACACTCACCTTGAACAACATCTAGTAAAATAAAAGAATAGAATAAGATCATATTCATTTCTCTCTCCCCCTCTCTCTCTTCCTACCAAATAGTCGTATCATTCCATCAACTCCACCAGTTACTAGGAGGTTGCTATTGTGATTGAAGGACATGCAGTTTACAGCAATGGCTGGTGTTAGTGGTAACACAGTCTGATAAAAAAACAAAAATATAATAATAAATGTTTAAAGTCTTTATTTTGTCAAAATTATTAATAAAATGTACTTGTATTTTCTGTTGATTGATATCCCAGATGGAAAGCTCCCCAGGCGTAGGATCAAACAGTCCTGTGTCATAACTCAAAGGTGATTTATAGGACATGACCATGAGTTCACTGGATTTATTCATTTGAGAAGGAAGGGAAGGAGCGGTCAGTCCAGCTGTCACTTTACTGCCACTAGTACCAGTGAGATTCTGTGAGTGCCAACCTGCAGCCGAGACCGCAAAAGTTGGCGAAGATGAACTACATGCAACTGATAGAATCCTATAAATGTAATGGGTTAGGGCATGGCTGTGGGTGTGGTCTTACCTTGGGTAATTACGATCAACAGCAAATTCCCAGCGAGAGTCGGACTTTGATGCGTTAAAGAGCTTAACTTGACCTTTACCAAATCCTAATATCAACTGGTGGGAGGAGCCAATAATAATAATAATAATAATAATATTAAATATTGAATAATGTTACCAAATCATCAGAGGCTCCAAGGCCATGGTGTACCCAATCCAGTGATAATAAATCCATTTTGTATTTCGACGAACTTTTCGTCTCAAGTTTATTCGGCATCCACACTCTATAATTTACATGAACACATAAAGTCATGTACATGTACATGTACAGTGCATTCTCAAATAAAAATTCTATTTCCTACAATGCACCTTTAACTTGTACATATGAGGTTTTTAATTGAGGGTTCTCCTATACTTAACATAGGATTACCGTATATGGGTTTTATTTTGTTGGTATAAATTTTCGCGAATCTTACTTCCTGCAGCCATTTTTTCATAGTGTGCCACACCTCTTTTGTGGAATTTAATTTGGCGAATTTAATGAATGCGCAAAATTTATTTCCAATGAAATATAACCATTATACGGTTGATCATTATAACAGTTATTTAAAAATTAACAGCTAGTGCCTGTATCAAAGATAAAAGGCTTATACAGTTACTTGTGGTTAGCTACATGCAACTGTATCACATATACAGCAACTGTGGTAACTTTGATCCGCCCACTCAAGAGGATATATTACTTAATACATCAGCTCCAAGGCTTACAATTAAAACAGACTTTTATATGAGGATATATACACATGTATATGTACTACATGGTATTGATTTCTCACCTCAATCCGTTATCAACGTCCACACTAGCTACATGGACTCCATTGGGAGAGAACCGACAGTGAGAGATCGGAGCAGTGTGGTCCTTGTACGATTGCTAATGACAGCAGGAAGGAAGTTATTAATTAATTATTACTATTGTTAAATACACCCGTACCTCATCAATGATCAGAAAAGGACTTGATTCTGTAGATTTTACTATAAAAATAAATAAATAAATAAAATAAATATATGTAAAATAAATAAATAAATACAAGGCATACCTTTACGAATAGGCCCAGTATCAGTGTCACTATTACTAACAGTGCTGCTAGTAATGGTATAGGCACCAGTTGGAAGTCCTGCAGCATTTCCTGTTGCTGTACTTCCATTGGGAAGGAGTGAAGGAGAGACAACCTTAGTATCATCAGTACTGTCTCTTCTTTGATCCTAAAAAATAAAATTAAGCTTTCATCAAGAATGAAACTGCGTATTACTCATGACTATTATCATTGGGATTACAATGTAACTAAATGCATTCTACATATCATAAGGTTACTAATAGCAATGCCTCACTGTTGATAACTCCTCTGGTGAGACATAGGACATGGGTGACTTTGCTTTCTGTTCCCGACGACGCTGCAGCTGCGATATCTTAGCCGCACCCTCTACTCCACCCACTGCAGATTTTGATGTTGTAGACTTAGTAATTTTACTGGAGAAATATAGCATTAAAAGTTTTTATATTAACAATAAAATATTGACTCACTTCTCTGCCGACATGGCAGCAACATTCTGTGCCAAACGGGCCTCGAGCCTTTGAACTGTCGCCTCAGCCTCCATCAAAGCATCCTGAACAAGAAATTAAAAATATATAAATGTACATATAAAAACTGAGAGAGAGTCCATACATGTACGTGTTACCTTTGTTGTAGCTAGTTGACGGTGGAGTAAGTTCTTCTCAGTAACTAGTGTCTGTATTTTATGATGCTCTGTCTCAAACTGTAACAAAGTGGGCAGTGCTTTGGGGAGATGGCCAGTTAAGGATAAAAGTCATATAAAATGCGTCTTCAACTATGAGATAGTTTTAGTACTGATTAGTGCTAATTTTTATTGGGTTATCTAAATAAAATTTGTAAATATTATTATTTATTGTAGGATACGCAGTCCAGCCATCATTATACTGAAGAAATTGTAGAGCGAGACCACAAAAGCATCGTACCACTCCTTACTGTAGTACATCTTAAACGTAGGATGCTGCTCTGGATTTCTTGTAAAGGGCAGAGCTGCGGTGTGCATTAAATAGAATAAAATTATTAAAAGGGGAGTGTCTCACCAAACCACTCCTTCCAGTCCCTCCTATCCTGGAGGACTCCGCTGATACGCTCAAAAAACATTCTAACTTCTTCATTCTTTCCGTTGCGGTGTGCGTTAATTAGAAACAGTCTGAGTAGCATGCTCTCCAACTTGTGGGCATTGTTGACAAGGTCTTGGTTGAGACGAGAAAAGAACTTTTTTGAGAGATGGTTCCAGAAAGCTTGGAGGGCTCCGAAATCTGATTTATTGATGCACGATAGGATATAGTCGACAATACGGTTTACCTAATAAGGAAAGAGGGGAAAAGGGGAGGGGCAGGTGAGGTTGGAAGTGTAAACTAGTAGTTAGAACAGGTTTTACGGGTCTTACTCGGAGTCCTTTCTCTTTGTCGTCTTTCTTTTCTTGCTCGAGGGTCTTGAGTGTCTGCACAAAGCCTCTGTATAGCAGGTATTCTCTGATAATCTCGTCAACTGCTCCAACAGCAGCCGCCATCTTGAAATAAAACGCAAACCACGCCTACAACAATTACTCTAATTTTACGGTTAGGGTAACGTTAATTTCAAATACCGTATTGTCCTTATTATCAATTTTTTAAGTAAAACGGTGCCACGCCCAGAAAGATGGCTCTAAACACGAAATGGGACTGTCCTCTCTGTACTTACCTCAACTGGAGCTCAACCGCCAAATGCGTCCTCTGTGGCTGTAGCAGACCGACCTCTGGGACCATAGTACCGCCCAAATCAACAATAGCCAAGTTTAAACAGACCACACAGGCCTCTTTATCAATAAAACAATCACCAACTCGGTCTCCTACTTGTATAAAGGCGCCTACTAGTGGGGCAGGGGCCGCTCCAGAGACCAGGAGACGTTCCCAGTGGTCGTGCAGCGAGTGCACGTACCTCAATTGGTCAAATTCCTCAGTTTGTACAATATGCGTGACGCCTCGTAACAAAACAGCCACTCCCTCTTCTCAACCAGCCCCTCCCACTTCTTCTCATCGTAACGTCTCACAGTCTTCCTCTATATTTGATTACGCTGGCACTAGCGAAGCCACGCCTTCTCTCGAGCCGATAAAACCTTCGAAAACCTCAAAACATAACAAGAAACTAAGTCCCCAATATGAGAAGAAGCTGGCATCTTCTTCAGTCTCCTCATCAAAGAAATGGACGTGCCCGATTTGCACGTACGAAAACTGGCCTCGCTCCTCGAAATGTGTAATGTGTAAGACTGTACCGAGTCCTACGCTGCTACCAGCTGGGGCTGTAGGTGACAGGGAGTTTGATGATTTAAATGATCATGTACAAGTACCAACAGCTATCAGTCCTTACTCTACAATGGAAAAGCATCAGTCAACGATCGAACGTCACTCATACGAGACTCTCCTTCCCTCCTCCTCCTCCTCTTCTGAAGATGAGCTTATTAGACAGATCAGGAATAAGTTCACGACACTTGACTGGTCGTTCCTTGAGGCTTGTCGTGGGGTTCTCTCTCGGGATATAATGGCCGTCAAAGCTTATCTTAAGCAAGGAGGAGACAGAGGGAGGCAGTTGACGTCTGATGAAGTTCTTGTATTGAACGAGCCGTCAAAATTCACAGTTGGATCGACTCTTGTGCATCTTGCTGTCAGGTATTATTAGAAATAATGAAACCATTGTTAGTGTACATGCAAGTGTATAATTGATGTAACATTATGTAATGTTTTACAATTGAAATTTTAATAAGTACTACATACATGTGCATGTAGATACATGTATTTTAGGGTGACTTTAATTAGTTTTTGACATTGGAATTTTAAAATTGGAAATTTGGAATTATTAGGTACAACAATCTCTAGCCTGTTAACAGATAAGATTAGAGGATTTAGTACTAACAATTAGAGTCACTTTGAGACATTCTGATTGTCTCTCCTCTTCCCCTCTCCCTCAGATTCCATCAGTCGGACATCCTCTCATATTTGCTGACACCTGCTCCAGTTGAAGCAAGGAAGAGACTTCCTTCACAAGCTAATCCTGATCTAGCGACTGAGATTAGAGAGTTAGTTAGTCAGTCGTTGGTGTCTTGGTATAATCCTGGAGGAGAGTGGACGTGTCATTACATTAACCAACTGACAACGTTCCTGTTACCAAGTGGTGAGTATGATTAATTTTAGTGTGTAGTAGTGTAATGTGAGTTTGGCCAAATTTCACCGAAAAATGAAAAGTAGAGAATTTTTTATTTTTATATTTTTCTGATGCATATACATGTACTTACGCTGCGTAGAAAGTTTGAGCTCATTCCGATAGAATTTGGATTTTTTATGAATTTTTAAAATTGCTCAAAAATTTTGCCAAAAATGAAAAGTAGAGAATTAACTATTTTTATAATTTTTTTTTTATTTTTATTTTTTTTTTGTACTTATGTTGTTCTTCCAAGTTTGAGCTCATTCCAATTAAAATTTGAAATTTTTATAATTTTTAAAGTTGCTCAAAATCTGACCTGTGCTATGCATGTAGTACAGGGTATTTAATCAAAAATGGCTAGGAGAGAATACTCCATTTTTATCGCACTTTGTACTTACATCTTTTGAAGGTTTTTATTTTGTATTTGTAGATATATCTGATTTCAATGTTTCCGTGACTCAAAAGATATTCGAAGAGATTGTCGACCTTGATGTACAAAAAGGTAAAAAAACTTTTATGATTCACAATATGTACACCCTCACTTTCTTTCTATCTCAGAATTACAAGAGGAAGGCCCTGTTATTAACTGGTCTAACGAGATTACTAATAATCTTCAAAGTCGTCTCTATCCGCTCTGGAACAGAACTGCTGGCGACTGTCTCCTTGACTCCGCCCTCCAGGCCACGTGGGGTGTCGTAGATAGAGACAACCATTTAAGAAAAGCACTTTCGGATAGTTTAAAAAACGGCTCATCAAAGTACGTAATAAATTTGATTTAAATTTTGATAAGATTTCTTCAAATTTTTCAGATTTTTTGAGTACTGGAAGGAGTCAGAGCTATCACACGCCCACGCACAACAATTCAATATCGAAGAAGAGCAACTCAAATCTGATTGGTCGGTTATACTCTCCTCCGCTGATCGTCAAGGGAAGCCACTGGAACAGATTCATATCTTTGTATTGTCACATATACTACGGAGACCAATTATTGTGTACGGGGTGAAAATGGTTAAAAATTATAGAGGAGAACAGCTGGGGCTGGCAAATTTTGAAGGTATTATGTTCTAAGATCTAACAATGTACATGTACGTGTGATATTTATGTTTATTGTTTGTTGTTTATTATACTTATCTACTCTTGTTATTATTCAAAAACGAAAAGACTAAAAAGAGAAAATGTGACTCTAAACAAGTTATTATTATTATTATTATTATTATTATTATTATTATTATTATTATTATTATTATTATTATTATTATTATTATTATTATTAGGTGTATATCTTCCTCTCCTATGGGATTCAACCTTTTGCTGGCGAGTCCCCATTGCTTTGGGATACACAAGAGGTCATTTCTCAGCTCTCGTTGGAATGAGGAGCTCGTGTGACAATCATGTGACATACCTTCCACTAGTGGACTGTGATTTAAAGCCACTCCCAGTTATGTTTGTGTCACAACACGAAGTATGTCACTAACTATACATATATGTACATATACACTTCATTTTCTTTCCCCCCCCCCCTCTCTCTCTTTCTCTAGGTGAGTGGCTCTTATGAAGACTTGGTGAGGGATTATTGTGATTGTCATGTTACTCTTGGCGGGATCCTAACGGCGAAGCAATCCTTCAGTTCATTGGAGCAGGAACCAATTCAACTGACCTCGCTAGTGGCAGACTGGTTGGACAAGTTTGTCAAGTTAAACAAGAAACATGATTCACCGTTGTAGCATAAAACACAATGTAGCCTAGATTTATTGTATTGTCAGTTTGTGTCATTTGATCAATCATGAATTTTTAAATCAATCCTAACAAACAAGAATTGAATATCATTAATTTGGACCCACCCAAAGGTGACTTGCATGTACATATAAAGGCATCACTGAATATCGTTAAGGAGTTGTTTTTCAGACCCACCCAAAGTTCTGTTCTGTGTGTGGTCCTTGTAGCTAGCACAAGCAAAATGTCTGGAAGAGCTGCTGTTCTCTTTCTTCTTGCTCTCTTGTACCTCAAAGCAGGTGAGGGTTGTCAGTAGTGTGTAGTGCAGATAAAGGAGTTATTGTATAGTAGATGGACAGTCGTGCAGTCCTCAAGGAGCATTGAGGCTAGTTAATGGAGCTGGTAGCTATGAAGGGAATGTCCAAGTGTGCAATCAAGGGGAATGGGGCTATGTCTGTGGCAACAGCTGGAGCAGTAATGATGCTAAAGTAGTCTGTCGTCAATTGGGATACTCTGTCTCATGTAAGTTGGATCATTAAGAACTATGCAGATCAGTCTACATTGGGTATGTTCCACAGACTACAGATACTACGTATATCGACGTTCTTCATACTATGGCTATGGTAGTGGAAGGATTTGGTTGGACTATGTGTATTGCTCTGGCTCAGAAACATCTCTCCTCAGCTGCAATAGGGGATACAGTCTTGGGACTTATTACTGCAACTATGGAGGACTAGCAGGAGTATACTGTCACTGTATGTCATGCTATTAAAATAGTTTATTATAAGTTGATTATCTTCATAATAGATGGCGGTGGTAGCTGCACCAATGGTGCTCTACGTTTGAGCAATTTCTATACAAGCAGCTATGGAAGGAGTGAGGGCAGAGTGGAGTACTGCAACAATAACGTGTGGGGAACAGTTTGTGACGACTACTGGGGCTCACCTGACACTCGTGTAGCTTGCCGTCAATTAGGATTCTCAACAACTGGTGAGAAGCAACAAAGTAGTTATGCTTTAGTTAAAAATTCACTACAGGAGCCTCTTATTATTCTGCCTATTACTTTGGATATGGATACGGGAGTATTTGGTTGGACAATGTTCAATGCTCTGGATCAGAGAGTGCTCTTAGTCAATGCAGCAAGAACTGTATTGGATGCCATAACTGCGGCCATTATGAAGATGTTGGGATCAGGTGCTATGGTAAGGCACTGCAAATAAAATCTTCTATTATTATTAATATTAGCATATAATACCACTTCTTGTGCTTCTGGCTCTGTCAAGTTGTACAGTGCATTTAATCATCCCAGCAGTGAAGGAACCATACTCTACTGTCTTAATGGCCAGTGGACTGCAATCTGTTATTACAGTTACTACTATGGAAGCTGTTACATTGGAAGGACCGTCTGTAGACAGATGGGCTATGGTGGAGCATTAGGTACAAATATAAGCATTAATTGTGACGTATTAACATTTTATTTTAATAGCTCTACGTACAAACTCTGGATTCTACTATGGCTATTACTACAGGAATGATGCCTACTATCGTCGTTGTTACAGCTCTTATACCTCCCTCTCACAATGTTCTGCTTACTCCTTTTCCAGCTGCGGCCAGTACAATGATGCACTGGGAGTTGTGTGTGCTGCAGGTAGCAGTGGGTCTTCATGTACTTCTGGATCTGTGAGACTTACTGGAAGCACCTCACCTGGTGAAGGACGCATTGAGTACTGCTCGTCTGGTAAATGGTCCCCAATGTGTTCTCTTAGCACAGCAACTGCTTCACTTGTTTGCAAGAAACTCGGATATACAAACTACACCTGTGAGATATTAAGATTAGTATTATTATTATTATTATTATGCATTTAATAGGGGCTTCAATATATAGTGATGAGAGATACGGTCGCAATGGAACAGTTAGCAGTTTCAGCTACCTCTCTTGTAGCTCATCTGCCAATGATCTTTCTGATTGCACTGAAATCACTCAAGGAAGTGGTTGCTTTGTATCAACAGGAACTTGCTATAGAGAATATGGAATTAAATGCTACAGTATGTGAAGCCAATACTCTTATTATTACATGATAATGTTAATACTTATAGCTCCTGGTGAATGTACTGATGGTCAATCAAGACTGGCTAATGGTACTTTGGAACAAGAAGGACGAGTTGAAGTTTGTGTTAACGGAGTTTGGGGCGGAGTCTGTCGGTATGGGTTTTACAGCACTGATGCCTTTGTATTCTGTAACTCACTTGGTTATGATGGCCCATGTAAGTCCATTTGATACAGTTTACTTTTATTGCCTATTTGATTGCTGGCAGATCCTACCTATTATTATAATGGGTATCTACAGTTTGGATACAACACTGGCCCTATTGTGTGGTCTTATCTTAGCTGCCAAGGCTGGGAAAAGGACCTGTTTGCTTGTTCAAAGAGCACCTACACTCAGTTCTCTTGCACTGCTAATAATCTTGCTTCAGTTACCTGCAAAGAAGGTATTATTTACAAAATTAAAGCAACATTTTAATTTTTTTGATGACTAGCATGCACCAATGGTGATGTTAGGCTGGTTGGTGGTCCTTTTGAGAATGAAGGAACAGTTGAAGTTTGTTATAACAGGCTGTGGGGGCTTGTTGCTGACTCTGGTTGGACTGCTGCTGACTCAAGGGTTGTATGCAATCAATTGGGCTACACTGGAGGAAGTAGGTTATAGATGAAGTGTCTAATGATTGCTAACTTTATTTTCCAGTTGCTACTCCTGTTCACGGCTCGAAATATGGCAAGCCAAACAAGACTATTCAATTCAGGGATGTCTCATGTGTTGGGAATGAGCTCAATCTTGCCGAATGCTCAAAAACAATATTATATCTTTATTATGGTAGACAAGCTCTTGCCGGTGCTACTGTAGCTGGTGTTGATTGTATCTATGACGTACCTACCCCTCCACCTTGTGTTGCCAAACCAGTTCTTAGTCCTGGCTCAGCCTGTACTACAGGTACTGTGAGACTTGTTACAACCACTGGGTCTGTGTCCTCTGATGCTGGCAGAGCTGAGTATTGCTACAATGGAATGTGGACACCATTTTGTAACATGGACACTAAAGTAGGATCTGTCATCTGCAGGCAAAGTGGACATTCAGTTTATTCATGTGAGTATAGAACAAGATCTAATATGACTAATTTTTTCCATTTATAGGGGCCAGTGTTGATGTAACTGGATCAGACTATGTTTTCTTGTCAAATTATTCTCTGTTCAATAATATCTCATGCACTGGGTCCGAGACTAATATCAATCAGTGTACATTCAATGACTCACCTAATGACTGTACTCCAAACTGCCCCAGTAGTAACATAGTTGTCAGATGCTTTGGTAAGCTCTCACTCATCAACTTTTTAATATTACATGTATTGTGTGTGTGTGTGTGTGTGTGTTCATAGAACCAACTTCTGTTAATTGTAATGAAGGATCTGTCCGTCTTGTTGATGGTATTATTGAAAATGAAGGGCGTGTTGAGTTCTGTGTCAATGGAGTCTGGGGCAGTGTCTGTACTGATGGCTGGGATAAAACTGATGCTCATATAGTCTGTACTCAACTGGGTCATCCTGAACTAGGTGAGTTTGGAGAATTAAATTGAATGTGTGCATGTATTTTTATATAGAGCCTAGACTGTTTACAAATTCTTATTTTGGTGATGGAGACTATCCTATTATTTATTCCAATCTTGGCTGTGGTGGATGGGAGAGCAATGTTATTACAGAATGCAAGAAGGACACTTATGGCAACTTTACTTGCTCAAGAGACAACGTCGCTGGAGTCCTTTGCGGATATGGTTAGTAACACAGAAAAATTATTATTTTGAAATACTTTTCTCCCTGATAGCATGCAATGATGGTGATGTAAGGCTAGTTGGTGGTAACTCTCCTAATGAAGGAACCATTGAAGTCTGCTTTGAAAACTTGTGGGGTCTTGTTGCAGAACCAGGCTGGACACAAAGTGATGCTGAAGTAGTTTGCAAACAACTGGGCTATTCTGCTCAAGGTAAATATCTAAAAGCAAAAGTATTACTATATATCTATTTACTAATGTTTTGTATAGGGACTGTGAGTAGGACTGGGTCCTACTTTGGAAAACCTGCAAAGACAATTTACATATCTGGTGCACAGTGCACTGGTACTGAGCAGTCACTCACTGAGTGTATCTATTCAACATACTCACTTCAACAAGGGAAGGACCTTCTTGCAACTACTGAAGTGGCTGGTGTCACTTGTCCTTCCCTTGCAACTACCTGTCTACAGAACAGCAGCTCAATGATAAGTGGAACTTGTACTGACAAAGCAATCAGGTTGAGTGGATCCAACTCACAAAATGGTGAAGGGAACCTCCAGTACTGCTATCAAGGAAGTTGGACTTCTTTCTGTAGCCTTGGACCCAATGAAGCTGTTATTGCCTGCAGACAGTTAGGATTTGACAGCTCAGATAGTAAATCAAGTTTTCCATATGCAATCTATTTACTGTATTTTGTTGATATATAGTTGTGTCTGTGTTTGATGATGGAAGATATGGGAGAATGCTGAACAATACTCAAGTGGCTACATTCAATTGCTCTGCTGGGAGGACAGAGCCAACCCTCACTGCATGCCCCATGGATGAAACATGTCAAAATTGCCAGAACCCAGTTGGACTCAAGTGTTCTGGTGAGTATTGAATAATATATGTACTGTATATGTACATTGGTGTATGCCATTATAGTCCAAGTACCTACTAACACTTGTAAAGACAATGATCTTCGTCTAATGAATGGAGGAATTGCACAAGAAGGACGCGTTGAGGTCTGTTACAACAATGTATGGGGCTCTATTTGTGGAGATGGCTTTGATAAGAGTGATGCATATGTGGTCTGTAGGGAACTAGGATTTGGTGATCATGGTAAAGAAATGATACACAATTATACTAACACTTATGTGTGAATCATTTATATAGAGCCATATGCTTATACCAACTCTTTCTTTGGAGCTGGAAGTGGGCCAGTCATTTACTCTAATTTAGGCTGCAGAGGATACGAGAGCTCAATTGACAACTGTGCTAAGTCAGCCTATGGTACATTCAGTTGCTCTCGTGGCAGTATTGCTGGAGTTGTCTGCCAAGACTGTAAGTGAATAGAGAAAGATTCTAAGTCTATTATTGTTGCATTGTTATTGCACAGCTTGCAGTGATGGTGATGTCAAGCTAGTTGGAGGCACCCAGACATCAGAAGGAACAGTTGAAATATGCTTCAATAATCTGTGGGGATTGATATCAGATTCTGATAATAGCTGGGATGACAATGCTGCTACTGCAGTCTGTAACCAACTGGGATACACTAGTGGAGCAAGTAAGTCTTTCAAAATTATTATTCGATGTTTTTATTTATATTTCAAAGACCCTAAAGCAGTCCATGATTCAGAATATGGTAAACCTAACAAGACTGTACATGTCTCAAGGACATCTTGCACTGGAAATGAAGTTAAGCTTCAGAACTGTACTCTCAATCGTATCCCCCCAGATGAGGGAAGGGATCTCTACCAATATGTCAAAGTTGCTGGTGTGAATTGCTATGGTGCTGACAGTGTGACTAGCAATACTGGTGGTTTATCTAGTTCAGCATCTACTGCAGGAATAACTGTTCTTGCAATCATACTAGCAGCAGTTGTACTGGTCATCATCATGTAAGCTTTACAATAATACAACACTTAAAGTTTCATTCATTGTATCTTCATAGCCTCATAGTTGTTATATTCTTCCAGTCAAAGAGGAATAAAGCTGGTCGATTTGAGAGGAGGATTGATGGATTTGGAGACCCTCATACTACTGCAATGGGATATCATGATTCTAAGAGTTTAGCTGATTCCAGGAGTGTTGCTGAAACTATTCCTGAAGATTTGTATGATAGAGTTCCCAACTAACCAGCCACATTATTAACACATACAAACATGCACATGCTACTGAAACTGAGCTACATGTAACATATAAACCTGCTTTTTATTGTGCTGTATTGCTGCATTATAATAACTTTTAAAATGTAACGGTTTGATGTAGAATATTTATATATTTTGTCATGCAAATGTTAAGGTCAGTTTTTTTGCTGAGTTTGCTTTGTTTTTCCTAATAACAGCATTTTGACACTAAAATCAATTTAATTCATGAGTCTCATGATCTGGATTTGATTGCATCTTCTATCCATGTAAGGCATCTCTGAATATCATTGAGGAGTTGTTTTTCAGACCCACCCAAAGTTCTGTTCTGTGTGTGGTCCTTGTAGCTAGCACAAGCAAAATGTCTGGAAGAGCTGCTGTTCTCTTTCTTCTTGCTCTCTTGTACCTCAAAGCAGGTGAGGGTTGTCAGTAGTGTATAGTGCAGATAAAGGAGTTATTGTATAGTAGATGGACAGTCATGCAGTCCTCAAGGAGCAGTGAGGCTAGTTAATGGAGCTGGTAGTTATGAAGGGAATGTCCAAGTGTGCAATCAAGGGGAATGGGGCTATGTCTGTGGCAACAGCTGGAGCACTAATGATGCTAAAGTAGTCTGTCGTCAACTGGGATACTCTGTATCAAGTAATTCAACATGTGTGAAAACTTGAGTATTGATATTTCCTTTGTAGATTCTCAGCATTACAAAGCTCGTAACAATTACTATGGGTTTGGTAATGGAACTATATGGCTGGACTATGTATACTGTGACAGCTCAGAGTCAAACCTCCTCAGTTGTTCAAGAGCTTACCCTATTGGTACATATTACTGCTCATACACTTATATGGCTGGAGTTTATTGCCATCGTGAGTTCATAAATTAATAAAGTCATTTATAATTCAATATGCTCACACAGAGCCTGGTAGTTGCACTACAGGGGCTGTACGTCTAAGCTCCTTCAATTACAGTCCAAGAAGTGAAGGTAGAGTTGAGTACTGCTACAACAATCAGTGGGGAACAGTCTGTGATGACTACTGGGGTAGTCCTGATACTCGTGTTGTTTGCCGCCAGTTAGGATTCTCAGATTCTGGTAAGCTATTGAGTTGAGTCTTATAATACATAGCAAACTAATGCATTCTCCTTGAGCTTTATTTATCTAATTTTTAGTATATAACACACGTACTTATGCTTACTTCTACTATGGTTATGGGATTGGTAGCATATGGCTTGATGATGTTCAGTGCTCTGGAACAGAGTCCTCTCTTTCTCAATGCTCTAAAAGGGTCAATTCTCATAACTGTAATCACTATGAAGACATTGCAGTCCGCTGCTATGGTATGATGCATGATTCTATCCTCACCATATTATGTCATTGAATTAACAGGTAGAGATACAAGTAGCTGTACCAATAATGATGTTCGTCTATGGAGTGCATATGGACATACTGATCAGGGTATCATGCAAGTTTGTGTCAGTAACTCTTGGAGGTCTGTCTGTGATTCCTACTACTCTTGTTACGTTGCTAAAGTCTTTTGCCAGCAGCTAGGCTATGCAGGAGCAGTTGGTATGATGCATAAATCATTATTTTCAAAATAATTACGTAAGTGTATACTCGCAGGTCTAAGGGGCAATGCTGGATACATGTATGGATATTATTACGACAACTATGCATTCAGATACTACTGCTTCAGCAGCCATACTTCACTGTCTCAATGCTATCGCTACTCCTACAGTACATGCAGTAGCTACACTAGAGCATTGGGAGTAGCTTGTGTTGGTGGATCATCAGGTAAGTGCTTTATACCACATCATTAATAATAGTTTCCAATAGGAAGTGAATGTACTAATGGTTCTGTTCGTTTAACTGGTGTTGGAGCTACAGCAAACTCAGGGAGAGTTGAATACTGCTATCAAGGGACTTGGTCACCATTCTGTTCACTTTCTTCTAGCACTGCTAACCTCCTATGCAAGGCATTGGGCTATACAAAATTCAGCTGTGAGAAGCAATAATTTTTTAAATTATCAAATCGATGATACTATTGTAGGGGGAACTGTTTATAATGATGAGAGATTCAATCGCAGTGATGCTAAAAGTCTTTTCAATTATATGTACTGCAGTACTGGAGCCACACAACTTAGTGACTGCACTATCTACACTAAAGGAGGAGGCTGTTACCTATCAACATCAACCTGTTACAGGGAATATGGTCTTCGCTGCTACAGTAAGTCAATAATATGCAGACATTTTCATAAATGAGCCCAATCACAAACTTTTGAGTTAAGACTTTTAAATTTCGACCTATAAGACAAGTTTTTTGTCACCTTCTCAGCACTTGAAGGTGCTACAGTAATCACAAATGCTTAATTATTGCACAGATCCTGGTGATTGTACTGATGGTCAAGTGAGACTTGCTAATGGTACTATACAGCAAGAAGGACGCATTGAGGTCTGTATCAATGGCGTATGGAGCTCAGTCTGTCAATATGGATTCAACACTATTGATGGCTATGTATTCTGCTCACAACTGGGCTATGATGGAGCTAGTAAGTATATAAATACAATTTGATGCAATGTTTTATATTTCCTTTTATTTCCTAGGCCCTTCCATTTATTATAATTCTGTTTTTGGTCCTGGAAATGGTCCAATCGGTTGGAGTTATATTTACTGTCAAGGATGGGAGACCTCAATACATGACTGTTCCAAATCAGTCTACCCTAGCTTCACTTGCTACCCACAATACACCATTGGAGTAACATGCAAAGAAAGTAAGTTTATTCTACATTAATTAATAAACTATTGTTATTATTATTATTATTATTATTATTTCTGTAGATTGTGACAATGGTGATGTTCGTCTTCTTGGTGGTGGATTTGACAATGAAGGAACAGTTGAAGTTTGCTATAATAACATTTGGGGAGTTGTTTCTGATAACGGTTGGACTGATGCTGATGCCAGAGTTGTATGCAATCAACTTGGATACACTGTTGGAAGTAAGTGACATTGATGCATCAATAATTAATTCTATTATCATCATTGATACAGTGGCAACTCCTCTATTGAACTCTTACTATGGCAAACCAAACAAGACAGTTCATTTCAGAGATGTGTCTTGTACTGGAAATGAGCTCAATCTTGCTGAATGCTCCAAGACAGTTCTATCACTGAGTAATGGCAAACTAGCACTAGCTGGTACTGAAGTAGCTGGTGTTGATTGTATCTATGATGTACCTACTCCTCCACCTTGTGTTCCAAAGGATGGACCCACTTCAGGTAATGAATGTACTGCAGGTTCTGTGAGACTTGTTACATCAACTGGGTCTGTGTCCTCTGATGCTGGCAGAGCTGAGTATTGCTACAATGGATTGTGGACACCTTTTTGTAACATGGACACTAAAGTAGGATCTGTCATCTGCAGGCAAAATGGACACACTGCTTATTCCTGTAAGAAATAATTTTATAAATTTATCTTTAATTTTTTCAAATACTAATCCTCAGGGGCAAGTGTTGATGTGACAGAAACAGACTATGTTTTCTTGTCAAACTATTCTCTCTTCAGCAACATATCTTGCACTGGATCTGAGACTAACATAATTTACTGTCAATTGAATGAGTCACCTGATGACTGCACTCCAAACTGTCCTTATAACAACATTGTAGTCAGATGCTTTGGTAATTAAGAGCTGCACAATATTTTTAATATTTTTTAACCTCTCCTTATAACAGGTAATGCTGGTACATCATGTACTGAAGGATCTGTCCGTCTTATTGATG
The DNA here is from genome assembly GCF_000090795.2 of Amphimedon queenslandica. NCBI lineage: Eukaryota > Metazoa > Porifera > Demospongiae > Haplosclerida > Niphatidae > Amphimedon > Amphimedon queenslandica. The sequence continues at coordinate 399,250 of NW_003546258.1, read as the reverse complement.
GTCTTGTTCCCAATGAAGGACGTGTTGAGGTTTGTGTCAATAGTGTTTGGGGCAGTGTCTGTACTGATGGCTGGGACACAACTGATGCTCATATAGTCTGTACACAACTGGGTCATCCTGAGCTCCGTGAGTTTCTGAAATGTATCACATCATGTTAAATATTTGTTCTTTAGAGCCTAGACTGTTCACAAATTCTTATTTTGGTGATGGAGACTATCCTATTGTTTATTCCAATCTTGGCTGTGGTGGATGGGAGAATGCTCTCAGTGCTTGCAACAAAGATAACTACAATGATTTCTTCTCATGCACAAGAGATAATGTTGCTGGACTTTTGTGCGGAGCAAGTAAGAAGGATTGATATGAGTGCTTGAATTTATCTCTTATTATTTACTAGATTGTGCTGATGGTGATGTGAAGCTGGTTGGTGGCTATGGAGCCTACGAAGGAAGTGTCCAGTTCTGCTTTGAAAATATTTGGGGTCTTGTGGCTCAATCTGGCTGGAATTTAGCTGATGCTCAAGTGATCTGTAGACAACTTGGTTATGAGACAGCAGGTAAGTTTTAATAAAAGTTCCATGAAATCAAATGCTTACTGTATGTACTTGCTCTTTGTCATAGGTACCCAGTTCTTCACTGGTCTAGAGTATGGAAAGGATGCTAGTACTATCCTCCTATCTGATGTTGATTGCTCAGGGACAGAAGGCTCACTTGCAGACTGCACATACTCTTCAATGTCACTACCAGCAGGAAAGGCAGCACTTCAGGCAGCAACTGGTGTAGCTGGTGTAAGGTGCTATCATCCTGACAACTGTGTGACACCAGTTACTGGTGGATCGGATTGTATTGATGGACAGTTACGTCTGAGTGGTGACAATGCACAGAATGGCGAAGGAAACCTAGAGTATTGCTACATGGGGACCTGGTCCTCATTCTGCTCACTGGGAGCCAATGAGGCCACTGTTGCCTGCAGGCAGCTTGGATTCACTGTCACTGAATGTAAAGAATAATATTTATTGTATATATGATTATTTTTTATTGTCGTAGTGGTGTCTGTTTTTGATGATGGAAGATATGGCGGCTCAATTTCAAATGTGAGCCAGTTCCAGAACTTTACCTGCAGCAGTCAGAGGACAGAGTTTAGCTTAACTGAATGTGCTTTGGTTGATGATTGTCAGTCAAAATGTCAAAATGCAATTGGAATCAGATGTTCTAGTAAGTTTTGATTTTATAAATGATTTTAAAAATTCAAATATAAATTCGTAGCTCCCAGTGATTGTATGGACGGTGATGTTCGCCTTGTGAATGGAAGCATTGCACAGGAAGGACGTGTTGAGGTCTGTTATAACAATATATGGGGCCCTCTGTGTGGAGATGGCTTCGATCAGAGTGACGCATTCGTAGTGTGTAGGGAACTAGGACTAGGAAGCCATGGTAATGCAAAATTACATCTATCAACTCTTTTAAAAAGTGTTTTATTAATAGAGCCAACTGCATACACTAACTCTTACTTTGGATCTGGAACTGGTCCAGTCCTTTATTCCAAGCTTGGCTGCAGAGGATACGAGTCCACAATAGTTGACTGCTCCAAGTCAACCTATGGTGATTTTAGCTGCACTCGTGGTAATATTGCTGGAGTTACCTGCCAGGACTGTGAGTTAAATCTCAAAATATAGTTCAACTTTTTTATTTTCAAAACATTCCAGCTTGTTCTGATGGTGATGTACAGCTAGTTGGAGGCAGCAGCAACTCTGAAGGAACTGTTGAGATCTGCTATTACAATTTCTGGGGACTAGTTGGAGACTCTGGCTGGAGCAATAATGCTGCGAATGTTGTTTGTCGCCAGTTAGGATTCACTAGAGGTACAGAAAAATTTTTTATTATATTTTCTGATACATGCTGATGTCCTTATGCTATTTAGAAATTTTTTGTGATCTTTCCGACAAATAATTTTTGAGTTATGAGCATTTTTAAAATGAGCAATTTTTGAAAAAAAACAAAGGCTAGATCTATATTTCATAATTTTTTTAAATGGCTCCAAAATCACTTCAAATTTTTATTACATTTTCTAATGCATATTTATGTAGAAAGTTTGAGCCATTTCTAACAAATAATTTTCAAGTCATAAAAAATGTTATTGCAATACTGTGTATAGGTGGTATGGCAAAGACGAACTCTTTCTACGGGAAACCCAACAAGACGGCACAAGTTACCACTGCCATTTGCTCAGGATCTGAATCCACACTCGATGACTGTGACATTGAGCGTGTTCCAGCTGAGAATGGTAGAGATGTTGCTGCAGCAATACAGGCAGCTGGTGTCATGTGCACGACATCTACTGTTGATAATCCTAGTGGTTCCACTGGTGGACTCTCTGGTAATGGAGGAGCTGTTGGAATTAGTGTTGTTGCTGTGTTCTTGGTTGTAGCAATCATAGTAGTGATTGTGTAAGTTTATATGCAAAAACACTCCATATCAGCTATTATACTCTCATTATGACTAAATCCTCTGTTTCTTATTGCAGCCTCATTGCTATCATAGTACTCCAGCGAAAGAGTGGCGATAAGAACATTGCTACAGGACCTGGCGTAAGGATGTCTGGATTGGAAGAGAGGGGAGTACAAAATCCTCTTGCTATGGATGAGGAGGAACCTGATTTTGCCACGTCTGACAACGAAATGATAATTGAAGCAATGGGAAAAGAATAAGAACTTTTTTATTACATAAAACATGCACAAGAACACATAAGCTTAACCTATACTGTTAATATAAGCTGCATTGTATAAGCCTAATCTTTTCCTTGTTAGATTATGCATTTAATAATTAATTTTTTTGCTGCTTTTTGCATAAGAGTGTTGCTTTACTATTTGAGATGTTTTATAGTTTGTATTGTTTTTTATTATTACAATAAAAACTGCAGCATTTTGTGAACAGCTTCTGCACATTGCAAACAGCAGTGAGTTATATGCATATCATTATGTTGGGTGTATGTATGTATATGTAAGTAAACTATAATGTGTTATTGGCAAATAAGTTATTGGTCCTTCTCTCCTGGAAAGTCAACCATTCCTCCAGCAGAAGCTGAATAAGAGACCATGGAGTCTCTGTTCTTATTGACTACAGAATATAATGGCATGTCGGATAGGTCTGCATTAGCACTGGTGGTCTTGAGTATGTCTTCGGACTGTCTGCCCTTTTGATAAGCATGATAAAGGACACCAAACAATCTGAAGTAATAATAAATGATTAAGCAATGTTTGTCTTAACTTACAGTACAACAGAGAGAATTCCAATTACAATCAAAACTCCAAAAATACCGGTCAGCACATAAAGTGCATTTTCAGATGATATTGCACTAGCAGTAGCTGTAGCACCCAGGCCTGTTGCTCCAGCACTTGAAGACATTTGAACCGTAGAGGTAGTTATATTGGGCAGTGGACAGTGTACACCAACTACAGGCTGGTTAGTACTGCTGGGACTGTTTATTGGTAGTTTATAGGCTCTGCATTGAGAGATAGAGGTTTCACTACCAGTACAATAGACACTGTTCAAGTGAATGGTCTTCATTGGATTGTATGCATTCATTATTGGAGTTGGATCTAAAACGCATTAAAATAGAAGGACTGCTGGTAATAACAAAGTACTTACTATCAGTCATTAAGTTGACTTGTCTGCAGACAACTGCTGCGTCATTAACACCCCACCCAGTCTGTCCAATGAGACCCCACAGGTTATCATAGCAGACCTCAACCGTTCCATCTCTTCCTGTAGTACCATTGACTAGACGCAAGTCTCCATCAGTACAGCCTACAATGACAAGATAGTTGCTTCAAAATCTGGTCAAAAATCTATACCATGAAGGTATTTTGTAATAATGATTTCAGAGAAATTTTTTGAAGAACCATGGCCTTTGCTTTTTAAAAATTCGCTTGTTTTCAAAATGGCTGTAACTTAAAAAATTTAAGTCGGAATCAGCTCAAACTTGCTACACAGCATAAGGACATCAATATGTATTCAAAAATGTAATAAAAATTTGGGGTGATTTCAGAGCCATTTTTTGGAAAAACCATGGGCTATAATAGCCTTGGGTATTTTTCAGAATTTTGGCATTTTCTTAAAATGGCTCTAACTCAAAAAATTGAACTCAAAATCAGCTCAAACTTTCTACACAGCATAAAGACATCAATATGTATCAGAAAATGTAATAAAAACTTGGGGTAATTTTGGAGCCATTTTTGGAAAAAACCATGGGCTATATATAGCCTTGGGTATTTTCAGAATTTTGCCGTTTCTTTGAAATGGCCATAACTTGAAAAATTGAAGTCAGAATCAGCTCAAACTTGCTACACAGCATAAGAACATCAATATGTATCAGAAAATGTAATAAAAATTTGGGGTGATTTTGGAGCCATTTTTTGGAAAAAACCATGGGCTATAGCCTTGGGTATTTTTCAGAATTTTGCCGTTTCTTTAAAATGGCCATAACTTGAAAAATTGAAGTCAAAATCAGCTTAAACTTGCTACACAGCATAAGAACATCAATATGTATCAGAAAATGTAATAAAAATTTGGGGTAATTTTGGAGCCATTTTTTGAAAAAAAACATGGGCTATAGCCTTGGGTACTTTTCAGAATTTTGACGTTTTCTTAAAATGGCCGTAACTTGAAAAATTGAAGTCGGAATCACCTCAAACTTGCTACACAGCATAAGGACATCAATATGTATCAGAAAAAGTAATAAAAATTTGGAGTGATTTTAGAGCCATTTTTTGGAAAAAACCATGGGCTATAGCCTTGGGTATTTTTCAGAATTTTGGCGTTTGTATAAAATGGCTGTAACTTTAAAAATTTAAGTCGGAATCAGTACAAACTTTCTACGTAGCATAAGAACATCAATATGCATCAGAAAATGTAATAGAAAATGGGGGTAATTTTGGAGCCATTTCTCCAAAAAAACCCATGGGCTTTTTTAAAAATGAATTTTTAAAAGTTGCTAAAAATCAGGCCCTGTATTACACTTGTGCTGTTAGTGCATAGCTTACCATCAGCACATAGTATTCCAGCTGTGTTTCCATTGTTGCAAGTGAAGCTTGGATAGCTGTCTTTACTGCAGGCAGAAAGACTTGTTTCAAATCCTTGACAGCCAAAGTTTGAATACACAATCGGTACATCACCAATTCCAAAGGCAGAGTCAACAAATGCAGTACTTGCTAAATAAGAAAATTATAAAAATAGTAATACAAAATAACAAAAAAACCTCATGCTCATAACAAAATAACATTTCATAAAAAAATATTTATAGTTTTTTCTTACCAGCATTAGCATATCCTAATTGCTTGCACGCAGTGAGTGCATCGGGTCCATCCCAACCATCAGGACAAATCTCTCCCCACAAGCCATTAACACACATCTGGACTGCTCCCATTTGCTGTATGGCACCTCTAACTAGCCTAATATCACCTTGCTGGCATGTTGTACCACCACTGCCAACACCTGAAAAAAAACATTAAATATTAGTAATTTGTGAGTGAGTTTCATCTTAGCATACTGAAGCATCTTAGTCCAATGTTGCTTGCACAAGTAGGCACACAGCCTCCACTGGTGAAGTTACATTGAATCAATGAAGACTCAGAGCCAGTGCAAGATGAGCTAGTGAATGTACTGTAGTTGTATCCGCTGTTACCAAGCTCTCCATTAGTGAATATCCTACCATCTATTGTAACAAAAAATAAGCACTTGTTAATAGAATGCACAGTCAAGCATCAATTTAAATCTAACTGATTATATACATCATAAGCATTTACGCACAGCTATATTGAGTGAATCCCATCTGTCTACAAGCTACTTGGGCCACCTTTGAGTCAAGCATACAGAAAGGAGACCACGTGCTGTTATAACAGTACATTAGGACTCCTCTATCAGTAGATGATCCAAGGAATTTAACATCTCCAGTAGAACAGGTAACTCCAGTTTGAGAAGGAGTGACTGAGCATATAGTTGGAGGGCTGGTTGGTGGGAATGGAGTGCAGGTGACACCTGCAACTGTTGCAACACTTTGAATTGATCGTCCTACAGTGTAGTTGTACGAAGTTGAGGAACAGTTTCCAATTGAGAGCTCAGCTCCACCACAATTATAGTCAGTGGTTAGTATAGGCCGGCTGGCTTTCTGAGCATTTGAATTAGCAACGGCATCTATAAGATATATTTATAATTATCATTGCAAAAAAGCTGTACATGTAAGTTTTTAAATAATCAATGCATGTATTAGTAGTCATAATTTTACTTAATCTATCAAAGCCGAGTTGAGAACAGACAACAGCTGCTTCGGAATTGTCCCAGCCAGAATCACCAATCATTGACCAGAACCCGTCCTGACATACAAGGACAGTTCCAGCTGTGTCAGTACCGCCATACAACTGAACCATTCCATTAGTACAACCTTTAAAATATGACATAAATAATTTATAGAATAAATTATTGGTGCTTACCATCTCTACAGGCAATTCCTACGACGTTTCTACGAGAGCAGCTGGACCATGGATACTGGCTCTTACTGCAGCTATCAATGCTGGCCTCCCATCCACCACACATCACATCAGAATATACAATAGGGCCATTGCCATCTCCAAACATTGAGCCAGTGTATATGTATGGCTCTAGAGGATGAGCAAAAATTAAAATGCAATTTATTTTAACAAATCAAAATAGCTCTTACCTCCAATGCCATATCCTAGCTGCTTGCAGACGACAAGAGCGGATGATTTATCAAATCCCACATCACATATGCTGCCCCACACTCCATTGAGACAATATTCAACACGTCCTTCCTGCTGTATGAGGCCGTTGGTAAGCTGTACAGCTCCACTAGTGCAAGGGGTAGAAGGTGGATCTAAAAATTGATCATTTACTTTAATTAGTGCTGGATTAGTAGGGGCTTACCCTGGCATATTATTCCAAGAGGATAAGCACAAGTTGTTGTACATGTGCTCTCAACAGTGCAAAAACTGAATGAGGTTGGATTGACTGCTCCAGTGCAGTTGATGTATTGGAAACTGCTTGTGTTAGGAGTCAATCCATATCTACCATCATCAATAATTGCAGCCCCTGGAATAGTTAATTTATAATATACATGAATAAAAAATATACATATTAATTATCAGGCTTACAATCATAATTGGTGAACCCCAACTGACGACATGCTACAGTTGCCTCGGATGGATCAAGCTGACAAACAGGAGACCAGTTTCCATTATAACAGAATCTTAGATTACCGACTCCATTTGAGCTACCACCAGTCGTTTGTACGGTATTAAATGTGCACTCTGATCCTGGTACATCAGAAGGTGGTATACAGTTTGATGGAAGACAAGAAACACCAGCCACTTGTACTTGAGGTAGTAGTGTCTTCCCTTCACTTAGTGAGTAGAATGTATAGGCACACTGATCAAGTGCAGTCTCATCTCCAGTACAATATACATCACTGAGCATGATAGTCCTGTTATTCTTACCATACTTAGACCCTATACTACTAGCAGCACCTTTAATGGTGATATTAATATAATGTTGGAGTTATTATATAACCAATGTGGCTTACCATCAGTTGAGAATCCTAGCAGCTTACAGATTAGCTCAGCGTCTTTGTCACCCCAGCCTGAGTCGGCTACCTGGCCCCAGATGTTGTCAAAGCAAACCTCAACTGTTCCTTCAGTGTTCTTGGAGCCTCCGACCAATCGAACATCTCCATTCTGACAGTCTGTTACATGATTCATAATAATAATAGTAATAATAATACAATAATGATAATAATTATGCAGTAAATTCATTATAGAGATTGCAATAAACTAACTAAATGTTTATAGCTATTTCAAAGTTTGCAACCACTTACCATATCCACAGAGTGCTCCTGCAACTCTATTTCTAGGACAGCTAAAGCCGGAGTATTCAGTCTTAGTGCAATCAACAATAGAGCTCTCAGGACCAACACAGCCCATGTTGGAGTATATGATGGGGTAAATACCATCGCCAAAATGAGAACCAAAGAATGCAATTGGTTCTATAAAAAAACAAACAATAATATAACTAATGAATTTTTGTAATTAAGGCAATTTACTATCTTCACTCAAGGTATATGCATCAAATAATTTAATGAAATGAAAAATTTTTTCCTAGCCAATTTTAGTCTTAAATATTCTGTACTATAGCTAATATTTAAAAATCATAAAAAATTGAATTTTAATCGGAATGGGCTCAAACTTAAACACAACACAGGTACATGTACATGTATCAGAAAAAAATATAAAAATTGAGAATTTTTACTTTTACTTTTTGGCAAAATTTGGCCAATGATCCTGTAGGTACAGGCCAATTTTTGAGCAACTTAAAAAAATTTGTAAGAAATTTTATTTCTATCAAAATCAGCCCAAACTTTCTACTTAAGGCAAAAACATATATATGCATCATGAATATGCATAACTCAAAAATAAACCTCTTGAAAAATACCAGTAATACTATAGTTCTATGCAGGTTTCATTGCTCTACCTAGTTCAGGGTGTCCTAACTGCTGACAGACTACGTGAGCATCAGTTGTATCCCATCCATCATCACAAATAGTGCCCCACACTCCATCACGACAGACTTCAACACGTCCTTCATTCTCAATGATGCCATCAACCAAACGAATAGCCCCATCAGTACAACCAGTAGTATCTGAAAATGAAGCATCATCGTGTGGCATAATGAACTCAATATTGACTTACTAAAGCATCTAATCCCAATATTAGCCCCTGGACAGTAAGGATAGCAGCTACCAGTAGCTGCATTCACAATACAAGAAGCTAGAGTTGAAGTTCCAACAATTGAAGAACATGTAATGTTCTGGAAAAGACTGATGTTGCTGCTGGTACCAAATTCACCAGTAGTGACAATACTAGCATCTAATAGGAGGACAGTCATAAAGTAATGGATGAATGTAAAGATTCCTTACAAGTATATGCATTGTAGTTGAGGTTCTTGCATGCTACAGCAGCAGTTGTTTCATCAAGGGAACAGAATGGAGACCAGAGTCCAAGATAGCAATATTCCAATCTACCTACTCCATTGACTCCTCCTACTGTATGAACCTGACCATTGATACAATTAGTAGCTGAAAAGTCTGGTGATGCAGTGACACAAGCTGGTTGAGTAGGAGGCTCTGGTTGGCAGTCAAGGCCAGCTGCAGAAGCATTGGCGTAGAGTGTTTTACCAGCATTAAGAGTAACAGCTGTCTTTGAGCATTCACTGATGGAGTCCTCAGTACCATCGCAACCAACATTGAGGAGATGCACGGTTTTATTGGGTCGGCCATAATAATTATCATAACGAGCTATAGCATCTGTAAAAAAAAAAGAAAAATAATAATGTATTTACAATAAGAATGGATGAGTTATTCTGTTACACGGTGTAGATCATTATATTTTTTATGAATAAGAGGTGCTTTATTTTTAATTACTTGTTGGGTCAAATCCTAGTGATCTGCAGACAACTTTAGCATCATTATTGTCCCATCCAACCTGACTGATGATACCCCAGAGGTTAGCATAACAGACCTCAACTGTTCCCTCATCTCCATCTCCATCACCACCAACTAACCTTACTTCACCATCCTGGCAATCTTTATGTAAAGAAATAAGAAATAAATCCCACAGGTTCCAGTATGCATTAGTTATTACCTTCAGCACACAATACTCCAGCAATGTCAGACCTGAGACAGTAGAAGTTCAAATAGTCTCTCCTAGTGCAGTCTCCCAGACCTGCTTCCCATCCTTTACACTGTACTACTCCCCACACGATTGGGTATATCCCATCACCATAAAAAGAATTAGATCGAGCAGTGGGAGCTGCATAAAAATAATATAAGAATTAAATTATGTTTTAAAATATATAGATTATAAAAATCCTATAAAAGTAAAATCATGCACAACTATCTATGATATATAAATTATTTTTTTAGAAGCTAAACTCTCTCTCCCTTCCCTCCACTTACCTACTGCACCATTGTATCCTAACTGCCTGCAGACAATGTATGCGTCTATTTGTCCCCAGTTGCTGTCACAGAGAGTGCCCCACACTCCATTATAGCAGACCTCAACACGTCCCTCCTGCTCTATACTACCATCTACCAGTCTGACAGTACCTTCATTACACATACCAGGATCTGTGGAGTGAAAGAGAGAGAAAGAAAAGTTAGTAGTGCTCTCTCTCTCTCTTTCTCTCTCTCTTTCTTACTGAAGCACTTCATTCCCCATTCAGTAGGGCAGGTAGCAGGAGTACAGGCAATACTATGTTGTATTTGGCATTGAGTGAGTGAGCTCTCGCTTCCACTGGTGGAGCATACAAGGAGCTTAAAGTCACTAGCAATAGAGCCTACACCATATCTCTCATCACTGAATAATGAAGCATCTATGGAAAGGAGAATAATTAATCCACGATTATAAAAGACATACAATTGTATTGAGTGTATCCAAACTGCTTGCAAGCAACGGATGCGGTTTCATCTGCAAGCCAACAAAATGACGACCATTGTCCCTCATAGCAATACTCAAGCCGTCCTTCAGAAGCATCGCTGCCTCCTTGAAGACGAGCAGTCCCATTGACACAGCCATGAGTGGGTGCAGCTGCACAGCGGAGCCCTACAGACTTATGTTGAGGATTGTTGCATGATGCATCGTATGTTTGTGGACACTGGTTGAAGGAGGTCTCTGATCCAGTGCAGGCATATTGATACACACGATTGAACTTGAAAAACCCATAAATCGTATCAGCATTGTAAAATATGTTGATATCTACAGTATACAAAAACCAACACTAACACTGCCTGCATAGAATTATATAGTGCTTACTTATTGAAGAGTTGTAGCCAAGTTGTCTGCAAGCCACTTTAGCATCGTTACACCAGAAGCCATGATTGCATATTGTACGCCATTGACCTTGAGCATTACACACTTGAAGGAGACCCTCTGATGGCGGAATGTTATCATAAGCACTGTATAGCTGCATGTCCCACTGAGTACAAGCTAAAATAGGTTTTAAAATGGAAGGATAGAGTAATTTACACTTTCTTGATGCATAATTGATACCCTTACGGCCACATTAGTCAATTCTGATTGAATTTTATGGAAAGTTATGCTAATTTCTGAAAGTGACCATGCACAAGTATTGTTGGCTTTCAATTTTTATTAAATTTTAATGCCCTTATTTGAAATTTTTGGATCATAGCTGTTTGGAAAAACCCATTGACCATTATTATAGTCTGTGCATTTGCCCATTAATTGCAGTATTTCCTATAATTCTTACGTGGACAGATGACAACAGCATCACTGTTGTGATTGCAGCCTGGATTGTTAGTGAACAAATTCCCACTGCAGTTAGCCAGTCTTGACTCTGTCCCAGTACAAGCAAGATTGTTGCCCCAAATAGGACCAAAAGCTGGGAAATAGCCAGAAGTTGCAACAGACTGATTCTGAGCAGCTATAAATTTAAAAAATCATTTTCATGATGTCACATTGTTTTACATAGCAATAGAAGCTACAGACCTGCCGTGGGGTATCCTAACTGTCTACAGACAACCTGGGCCTCAGCTTGGTCCCAATTATTATGGCAGATTGTTCCATAAGAGCCTGAATGGCATAGGAAGACGACACCCTGTCGACTGTTTCCAGTTCTAACTAGATACATGCTGCCCTCAACGCAAGCTGATGAGGAAAGAATAAAATAATAGTATTAAGAACATTAATGTATTATTGGTGTCTTACGTGGACATCTGAGCCCAGCATCTTCATTATGGCCACAATTATGGACACCATAGGCATTCTTGGGGCAGTTACTGATGCTAGTCTCTGTTCCTACACACTGAACATTGTCCAGCCATATCCTTCCACTTCCCTGACCAAAATAAGCATTTCTAAAACCAACAGCACCTGGAGGGAGTAAAAGGAGAGGAGGGAGAGAATTAGAAGAGATCTGATAATGCTTCTTTCTTTGCAGTTATAATTTACCATCAGTTGAATATCCAATCATACGACAGACAACTTTGGCATCATTGTTGCCCCAGTAGTCATCACAGACAGTTCCCCACTGGTTGTTCCTGCAGTACTCCACTCTTCCTTCACGTCCCTGAGTGCCACCTACAAGTCTCACAGAGCCACCGCCACATGCAGATTCTGTCAAGAAAACAGGCTCAAAATATTTCTGCAAGTGACAAAATGGCTTACCTCCAATATGAAAGAGAGCTAAAGCGCAACAGAGAAAAGCAAAAGCCTTCATGACTAAACGCTGGCTCTTGTTGTTTCCACGAAGCAACAGCACCCCCAACGATAGACACCCACCGAATTGGAACTATTATTCACATTTTTTTTCATGAATAAGATTAACAAGTCAGCAAAAAACAATTAATAATAAATTGAGTATAAAATTGGTAGCATGTGAACAGCATGTGCAGAATATGTGTGTGTTCTCAATGTTTATGCTTGTTCTAAAAGTTATGAGTTGCTCGTGACACGATTAGAATCATTGCAATTGTGACTCCTTGATGAGCTCATGCAGACGCTTGGTGTCTTCATCGTCAGCATCATCAAGACCGGTCTCTGTGGCGAGTGGGTTCGTCACTTCACGTGGGTCAGAACGCTCAGCGGCCCTGGTCTTAGAAAGAACTTTACTGACCTCTCTTCTTTTCCGCTGTACATACACCATTGCTGCAACAATACTGGATCAAGGAAAGAGAGATACATGTTATGCAACATATTGTAATGCAAGCAATAGTTGGTAACACACATATATTAGATAAAATTAGGTAATATCTAATTAAAAATAATAAATTAGACAAAATAGTCAATATAACTTCTATATATCATCAAAGGACTTACATTGCCGCAATTACAATAAGCAATAAAGTGATAACTCCCATCAGGGCAGTAGCTGTTATAATGCCATTGTTACTATCAGCTGAGGCACCACCAACTGTTGGAGCTAGTGTAGAGCTCATTGTAGAAGACATTGATGAAGATGGCATTGCTGGAGTAGAAGATGGTAAAGTAATGGTTGGTGTACCAATGCAATTGACGCCAGCTACTGTAGGATAATTACTAGCATCGTTAACATTAACACGCGTTGAGGAGCAATCAGTGAGCAACTTCTCATTGCCAGAGCAGCCAACATTAGTCAAGTGAACAGTGTTATTGGTACGACCATATTGACTGTTGATACTACCAGTAGAACCTAATGACAGAATGAATAAACTTCATAATGGGACATTGTTGCTATAACTTACCAGATGTACCATATCCCAATTGCTTACAAACCACTTCTGCGTCAGCATTGCCCCAGTTAAGATCACCGACCATACCCCAGAGATTAGAGTAGCATATTTCTACGGTTCCTTGTGATGAAGTGGTTCCACCTACAAGCCTCACAGTTCCGTCAATGCAAGCTAGAAGGAAAGAAATAATTTCGTTATTTGTTTATTTAGATTTTAATTCTTACGGGTTGAGCATTGAGCCCCAGCAATATTATCAGCAGAGCACATGACAGATGAATAAGAGTCCTTGGTACAGGCAGCAAAAGTGTTTTCAAACCCACCACACTGAACGTTGGTATATATGGCAGGGCCAGACCCAGAACCAAAGAATGAACCAGTATAAGCAATATTAGCTATAGTAGGAGAGGAAGAAAGAAAGATTAAAACATTACCTTCTGTCACTACTCACTCATTCCAGTGTATCCCAGCTGCTTGCATACAACGTACACGTCAGCTGTGTCCCAGTTAGTGTCACAGACAGTGCCCCACACTCCATTCAAGCATGTCTCAACTCGCCCTTGCTGTACAAAAGCACCTCCAGCCAATCTAAGATCACCTTCATTGCAAGCAACTTGATCTACACAATGATATAATAATAATAATAATAATATAATACTTAGGGTGTGTTTAGTATTCAGTATTTATATATGTACATTGTCTCATTATGGGTGTGTAGTGACACACAATATACTGTGATTGTAATGCTATATGTAGGCTCACCATAGCATCTGATAGCTACACTAGTGGTACACTTTGTGAGGCATTGAGTTGAAGGTGTTGCAATGTTACAGGATGAAAGGGAGTTCTCAGAGCCCTGACATGTTATACTATCCACTAGACTGTAGCCCATCCCATTGCCATAGGCTCCATTGGTTATCAGTGAGGCCCCTAAGAGAAAGGATAGGATATCAGTTACATAGAGAAAGAGGGGAGAGGGGGAGAGAGAGGTACAGGTATAGTGTCTCAGCTTACAAGAGTAAGAGGTGTAGCCCAGCTGTCTACAGGCCACTGAAGCAGTGTTAGTATCAAGTGTACATAGACCGGTCCACTGTCCGTTATAGCAATATTGTAAAAGGCCTGATGAAGACCCAACAATATCAGAATCCAAATAGACAGCACCAGTGTTGCAAATTGGAGTGAGGGAGCTATAATCGGGAGCGACTTGACAGCCAGGTGGGGGAGTGTTAGGAATACAAGTCACACCAGCAACGTCGACATGAGACACGGCAGCCTTTCCTTGATCAAGTGTCAACCAGTTAACAGAGCAATCACTGATGGTCTGTTCAGTCCCATCACACACTACACTGGAGGTAACCAGGGTCAGGTTGGGCTTACCGTAATAAGAGTTTACTCTAGGAGTACCACCTAAATAAAGATGAAGATTAACACTTAGTACACTGTAATCATTCAGTAATCATTGTAATATCTAAAATTATTGCAAAATTTAAATGTTGTTTATACTCCACTTCGTATGTAATATTTTGAAGTTGTAATATTGTGTAGATATGTTCATTTACCATTAGTATATTGTAATTGGCGACAGAGAACGTTAGCATCATTGCTGTCCCAACTGACCTGACCGACCAGACCCCACACATTGTTCTTACAAATGAGGACCGTCCCTTCACTGGGCAGTGTACCACCAGTCAGCATAACAGCACCTTCAGTACAAGCTAACGAGGTAAAGAAATGAATAAATATTTAAATGTACATGTATTTGACATACCGTCACGACAGAAAACACCTGCAACTTGATTCCTAGTACACTGTATGGCAGGGTATGTGTTCTTAGCACAAGCAGAAAACATTGACTCGTATCCCATACACGAGATATTAGAGTATATAATAGGTCCAAATACTTCACCATAAGCAGAGGAATCAGTAGTTACAATAGGCTCAGCAATACCAAGTCCTAACTGAGCACACACCACTAGTGCATCAGCTCTGTCCCAAGCATCAGAGCAGACTCCGCTCCATACACCGGACATGCATATCTCAACACGACCTTCTTGAGCTACGGTACCATTAGCCAATCTCATTGACCCGTCTGTGCATGTACCAGGATCTAAAATAAATATGAAGGAAAGTAGTGATGGGATTGAGTATTGTTATAAGTATTACTATAGCAGCGGATGGAGTAAGGAGTGGCACAGGTTGATATGCAGTCTTTGTATACGACGCAGTCTCGTACTGTGGATTCACCACCTAGACAGGTAATGTTCTGAAAGGAGCTCATGTTAGTTGAAGGAGAGAAACGATTATCAGTTATGATACCAGCCCCTATAGCGAGAGAGAAAAAAACATGAAACAATAAACATAATAATAAAAAGAAATATTATACCATGTATACTAATCTAGAAGCATGATGATGATGATAATATTAACTCACAGCTATAATCAGTGTATCCCAGTTGACGACAGGCCACAGTGGCAGTAATGCGGTCCAGTGTACAGAAAGGCGTCCATCGTCCATTGAGACAGTAATTAAGGATACCTTCATAGCTATTAGCTCCTGAAGTCGAGAGCTGAATGTCTCCTGTGTTACAAGTGAAAGCCTGCGTTGGATCGGGTGGTATACATGTGATGGGTTTCTGACACTGAACACCAGCGACTAGCGCCTGTGTTCCAAGGTCTTTGCCTTCAAGAACCGAGTGACGTGTGTATGTACATTGAAGGAAGTCAGTCTCATTCCCAGTACAGTAGAGATCAGATACTAATATGGTACTAGCGGTACGACCAAAATAGCTGCCATAGAGGGGGACAGCACCTAAAAATGAAAGAGAAACATCACATAAAAACTTTAAAAAGGGCAAAAAAGAGGGGGATAATGTTATTACCGTCAGTTAAATATCCACCAAGTAAGTTACAGACCAACTGAGCGTCTTTATCACCCCAGCCTGTCTCCTCAATGTTGCCCCAAACATTATCAAAACAGACTTCAACTGTTCCTTCATTGTCGCTGGTTCCACCCATCAGTCGTACCTGACCATTCACACAATCTAGGAAAAAGAAGTTAGGTAACAGGTTTATTTTTAAGTGCAAGACTCACCAGCTCCACAGAGGACTCCAGCTGTATGATCACGAGAGCAAGTAAACTCTGAATACAATTGACTCCTACATTGAGTGTAGTTCTTTTCAAAGCCAACACAATCCACGTTAGATAGAACAATGGGCTGGAAGCCATCATCAAAGAAAGAGTTATGGAACACAATTGGAACTAGAAACAGACAAGAGAGAGAGAAAGGGAGGGAGGGAGAGTGAAATAAATTAACAGTTAATAGAGTATGCTAACTAAGTTCAGGGTGTCCAAGTTGTGTACAGATTACGTGTCCAGCTGTTGCATCCCAGTTGTTGTCACAGACAGCTCCCCAGACGGCATTGACACAAACCTCAACTCTTCCTTCATTAGCAACAAAACCATCCACTAACCTCACATCACCTGAAGTACATTGACCAGGAGCTGGAATAGAGAGAGAGAGAGAGAGATTATGTAGATTACAATATAAAGTGTATTCTGTTACTAACTGAAGCAGCTAATGGCGATATTAGCCCCAGGACAGTTAGGGATACAATTATCGGTACTGATTGTACACAAGCTAAGGGCAGAGCCAGAAGGATCACAACTGATATCACTCACATAACTGTAGTTAGTGAGGACTCCATATGGGTGGTCAGTATAAATGGCAGCCCCTATAAATATAATAGAATGTGATGTACACTAAAAGAAGCGTAATAGATCATAAGCTTACAGCTGTAGACAGTGTAACCAAGGTTCCTACATATTACAGAAGCAACGCTCTCATTTAGACTGCAGAGAGGAGTGTAGCTTGCATTGAAACAGACCTCAACTCTACCAGAAGAGGAATTACCCCCGGCTAATCTCACGTCTCCTTGATTACACCCTGAGCCATCAGGAGTGAGTAGTGGTGCTGGAATACAGGGAGGAGCAGTAGGAGGCATTGGGTGACAGTCTACACCAGCAACGGTTGCATTCCCATATACAGTCATTCCATCAGTTAATGAGACTGAAGTGAATGTACACTCCTGGAGTGTGTCCTCAGCTCCTGTACAATGAACGTTAGCATAATGAACTGCTTTCTTGGGACGACTGTAATAAGACCCAACTCTTGGTACAGCAGCTAAAAGAAGGCAATAATATATTACCAAGAAATAATGATCTTACTGTCAACAGAGAATCCTAACTGACGACAGATGACGACAGCTTCAGCTGGTTCCCAGAGAGTATCATCAATGACTCCCCAAAGATAGTCCACACAAATCTCGACTGTACCTTCAGAAGCATCAGAGCCACCAACAAGTCTAATGTCACCATTATTACAATCTAAAAGAGGAATATAAATAATGTGATATGTAGTATAAGATTTTAGCTTACTATCGTAGCAACGTGTTCCTATTATAGTCCCACGATAGCAGGTAAAGTCAAGATAGTCTTGTCTTGGACAGTCAAACACATTCTTTTCCCAACCCTTACAATCAACATAGTCAAAAATGATAGGATATATCCCTCCATCACCAAAATAGTTACTCCAAAATGTGGTAGGAGCTATGAGAAAAAGAATGTTAAAATATAATACATTATGATTATTAAGAAATGCTCACCTCTAGGAGCAGTGTAGTTAAGCATCTTGCATACAATATAAGAGTCAATGTTAGTGAAAGAGTGTCCACATATTGCACCCCAAACTCCTTTATAACAGACCTCAATCCTTCCCTCCTGCTCGATTCGACCATCAACTAGCCTAATGTCCCCTTCAGTACACATACCAGGGTCTAAGAGAGAGAGAGAAAGGAGCAGATGAAGTAATATATGGTTTGCTGATTGCTCTGTTAACTAACTGAAGCACTTGATTCCTTTCTCATTCCAGCACTCATAGCTTCCACAGCCTGGCTTATACTCCACTGTACAGTTGATCATGTGATCCTCAGAAGCAGTAGGGCTGCAAGCTATCCTCTGAAAGTCAGCAATGTATCCTGATGTACCAAATCTCTCATCATAAAATATCGTTGCATCTAAAACAATAAATAACTATGATTAAATGAATGCTTCATTCTCACTCACAGGGGTATTGAGTGTATCCTAATTGTTTACAAGCAACTGCTGCCTCTTCATCATCCAGTTGACAGAAAGGAGACCATTCATCATGGAAGCAAAACTCCAGTCTTCCTTCACTTGAGTCAGCTCCTTGTTGAAGTCTGATATCACCGGCTGTGCATCCGTGAGCTGAAAGGAAAATATAATGAAAATGATCATTCATTAGTGCCAAACATACAAACTGCATTTTCAGCACATTTAACTCCAGCTGTTTCAGAGAGTGCACTATCGCACCATGTGGTATATTGAAAGCTGCAGTCTCTTAGAATTTGTTCAGATCCAGTGCAAGTGACCCTCTGTGGTAGCACTGGCTTATAGAAACCATAAGCTCCTTCAACATCATACAGTGCCTGGTAAGCTACATTATCATTGAGTAACAGTTAGAATAATACCCAGTAATACAACTTACTTAAGGTCCCATTGAAGCCAAGATTACGACAGGCAACCTTTGCATCAAGGCAGTCCCATCTCCACCTGCACATTGATTTCCATTCTCCTGAGTTATGACAGTAGTGTAACATTCCCTCAGAAGGAGGGGTAGTAGCATAAGCACTCCATAATCTGATGCTGCCCTTTGTACAAGCTAATATTATAATAATAAATAAAGTACATGATGTAGTTTGGTACCTGGGCAACGGACGCCAGCGTCTTCATTGTGTCCACAGTTATGAACACCAATAGCATTCCCTGAGCAGTTGAACAAACTCTGTTCAGTACCAGTGCAACCAAGATTGTCTAATACAATAGGGCCATAACGCTGTCCAAAATAAGCACTGCTAAAAGCGGTAGCTCCTACAAAGATTGAGCACTGTATGTAAAGGTTACTGATGATAGGTTGTCTGTACCTGATGGATCATAGCCAAGCATGGAGCATACAACTTTAGCTTCATTAGTTCCAAACTGATCATCACAGACAGTGCTCCACACTCCATTGTGGCATATCTCAACTGTCCCTTCTCTCCATGTAGTACCACCAGGCAGCCATACATTACCTTCATAGCAAGCTGAGAAATGGTGTATGATATATGAGTATTATAATAATAATAGTCTTACCTGGGCATCGTACTCCAGCATCTTCATTATGGCCGCAGTTGTGTGAACCAAATCCGTTTCTAGGACACTGTCTGAGCCAAATCTCATTACCAGAACATCTCACGTTATCCAGCCATATTGAACCACTGCCTTGACCAAAGTAGGCATTCGTATAAGCGACAGCTCCTGCAGTGAGAGAGGAGTGTGTGCTTGCTGCACATTAAAAGTGTAAACCAACCGTTTGGATCATAATTGAGTTGAGAACAGACGACTTTTGCATCGTTGGTACCCCACAAGTCATCACAGGCCGTTCCCCATTGGTTGTTGTAGCAATATTCAACTCTACCTTCCCTTCCAGTCGAGCCTCCTATAAGTCTAATGTCGTGCTGCGTGCAGGCAGCATCTAAAAAGACAAGTATGCTAGCGCCAAGTTAAATAAAAACAGCTTACCTGAGAGGCCGAGGCAGATTGCTGCAGCGGTTAGAAAAGCTAAAAGAAAAGAGCCCATGGCGGTTCCGTCAGCAGCAAAAAAATCCACCCAAGGCTTGAAGCAAGTGCCACCCAAAATTTAGCAAAAGCTAATGAATATGATTGACTAGTTGACAGTTCAGTAATGAAAATCATGACAGGTCACATTACTCGGTTCCAATTGTTTAAGGTTATGAAGAGAAAATTCATTTTTTTCACAATAACAATGCATCTAATATTAATCATAATTATTATATAAGGTTGAAATGATCACAAGTTGGTTGCATGCGACGATCACATGCTGAGTCTAATTGTAAACACTTAGCTCACCAATGGGGACTTTTTTAACAGCAGAACAACACCTGGAATAAAAATAAAGAAAAATAAATTAAAAATAACAATAACTACAAGTGAAGATCATCAAAAGAAAAGTTATGTACTTTAGTTAGTTGCTGATTTGCTAAAGTTATTCAAAACAATACACACAGGAAAATGAATGAATATGCCAAGTAACCTTTATCCTTGTCTTTCTCTCCCCCCTCTCTCTATCTCTTACCCAATTTCTTTATAAACATGATTATAATCTTCGACAAACTCGGAGCGTCCGATCTGTTCAACAAACTTGAGGTCGTGCGTGATTATGATTAATTGGAAGTTCTTTTGGTGCTGTCTTTCCCTAAACATACAAATAAAGAATTGAGGAGTTACTCCAGATACAAGTACATGTGATACCAGTATAGTGTGTACATCCATACCTTATAATGTCTGAAAGAGCAACAGCAAGTCCTTCAATATTATCACAGTCAAGGTTAGTGGTGGGTTCATCCAGTGCCAACAGGCCACAGTTAATACAAAAAGTCTCTGCCAGAGCTAGCCGAATTATTATAGAAGCCAAGACTTTTTGACCAGCACTGCACCGCCCACGCATGTCCAATGTATTGTCACCTTTTACCATCACAACCTGAGAACAAGGAGAAAGAGAGAGAGATATTGTAATGAAGTATAATGTACATGTGCATACTCTGTAATTATACACTTTTCTCCCAGTTGAAGACGATCCTTCCGGATCATCATCAGAACGAATCTCTATCGTGTCGATATCTAAGTTTCTAATTAAAGCACAATACGATTAAGGACCACACTCACCTCCTCCTTTGTAGGTCTTCATCCAGAGCTCTTTAATTATTTTATTAATCTCGTCCATTTTAATTGTGTGGAATCTCATTATAGCTCTAGGAGTATTGAACATACACATGTACATGTATACACATACAGCAACAGTACAATTGCACATTTAAAAATGCTCGTAATTTTCATTTTGCCAAGAATTCTTCATTTCAATGCACACACACACACACACACGGTATATTTACCTGTCTAGTGCTTTATAATACTTGTCAAGGTCCTTTATAGCTAAATCTGTTGTCTGTGATTAATAGGTACATAACAGTAGCAGCAATAAAATGGCGGCTATAACCTTTAAATTTATGGACATGTCTCTATATTTCTTATCTGCGTCACGATAAATCTCAGAGTTAGCTTCATGCTCTGTCGAATTGAGTTCACCTTCCCTCCCATTTCTAATACCATTGGTCTTGCCGAGCTAATGGGGGTGTGGCTAAGCGTTGCTACGACAACATTCTAAAAATACCTCTTGGTTTAACTTTTCGAATTGAGTTTGAAGTCTGTTATAATTACTGAGAGAGGGAAAGATGAATGAGAGAGAATAAGAGGTGGTTGTACCTGTTGTAATGGTCCAGTCCTTGCTGCTGTAATTGTCTCTCGAGATCTTTTATTTTTTTGTTTGTTTCGCGAAGTTTTGATTCAATTTTCATGAGCTCAATATTGTCTTCTAGCTCCCTTAGTCTCACCTAAAAATTAAGAAAATAATAATTTTTCCTTTTAAAAAGACTAATGGGGTTTATTTCTCTTCATTACTTTTGAATTGGCAAGAGCTTTTCTGAGTTCTTCTCTCCTGCCATCAACCTCTGACCTCTCCTTTGATTTTATTCTAATTTTATGACTCAAGTCCTCCATGCTGCTTTTGCACTGATCGAGACTGTTGGTCAATCTTTTAGCCTCTAGTCTGAGGAGAAATGAAAAAATGGAAGAATATGATATGATACAAAAATACTATGAGAAATGTCTATGGGTCTATATGTAGCTTTGGCCTGATTTTTAAACAACTTTAACAATTTGTAAAAAAATTTAATTTTGATTGGAATGAGCCCAAACTTGAAACATAATATAAGCACATGTATATGTATTTAAAAACATAATAAAAACGATATTAAAAGTCTTATTTCCTTACTTTTCAACCTCTCCTATCCTTGCCTTAAGCGTATCCAGTCCCGACTGATACTGGTAGAGCTTCTCTTGCTCTTCCCTCTCAGTCTCCTCCCTGTCCATCATGGACTGGTCTCTCTCTGACATTGTAGTGTCTAGTTTACTCTCAAGTGGTTTCAACTGTCTCTCGGCTGCCTACCGTGACAGTGCAGTGAAGAAAAGGAGACAAAATAATTGTAGGGCATTCGAAAAATTAGGAGAGTTCTACACGTGACAAAACTATCAAAATAGAATCCATCATTTCGCTTCATTTTGAGCATGCGTCCTTAACAACACGTGGCAGCTAACATAGAACTAGAAAACTGCATATCACTATAAGTACTATCTATGATATCACATTTCAATCATCGAATAATGACAAATATAAGACAGTGCAGTAAGTGCTCCCTAAACCTCCCACTATGTAATAAAAACAGGAGAAGGAGCAAATGTAGATAGATACACTGTAGATAAGGATGTCATGGCTAGACAAAGGAGATGACTTAATTTAATACACTACAATAGAATGTGTTGTGCGTATGATAAAGAGAAGATCATGTGATACTTTGATATCTCTTTGAAGGCCTTGATTAGCAGCTGTCAGCTCTTCCTTCTTGCTGATACAAGTCTGCCTCTCCTGGACCTGTTTCTGAAGATTTAACTACACCAACATTAGGAAAAAATTAAAATATAAATAAATAAATAAAGATGAAATATTAACTTGATCTTGTCTGTATCGATGGACTTTTCTCTCTAACTCCCCGAGGGTCTTTTGGCACATGCTAATCTCCTGCCTCTTGCTGTCCATTTTACGTCCAATTTCATCACTACATCACATGACAAATTTTTAAAATATTAATTCATTATTAATATAACACCATACCATTCCATCTGTGCCATCTGCAGTTCCCTCTGTACGACGGCATGACTACGAACGCTCTCCCCGCCCACTTTGCTGAGCTCAGCACTGATCCTCCGATCCAGGCTATCCAGGTCGGTCCTAAGTTGCGTCAGTCTCGTTGCTCGTGGGCGTAACTCGCGTAACTGGTCCAACTGCTTCTGACTAGCTGAGAGCTCTGACTCTGCCTACAAATGCAAGAAATTAAAATCCATTAATCCCGTGCTCAGTGCATATACTATTAAAGTACCTTTGTTGTGTCCTGGTTGAGTTTGTAAAGGGTTGAATTCATTTCCTTTACTTGTTTCTCTAAACTTGGTATCTCATCAGTTTGCAAAACTTGAGCCTATCAAAAAAACCACATACAATATAATCATACTGTATAATCACATATTAATTTTTCTCTCTCTCTCTCTCTCTCCCTTACTTGGGCTAGTTGAGGTGCTAGCTGCAGTAATTTGGTATGAACTGATCTCAGTTGGGTCATTTGTTGTTGATAGTTCTGTATCAGTTCGGGGACTTTGGAGGTAAGCCTCCTCTCAATCTAATAGCATTAATAATAATAATAATAATAATAATAATAATGCTGTAATAAATACACAATAATTACTAACATATAAGGTATAGTACATGTGTCCAGTGACCAGTGTGTGTCTGGAGGTGAGTATCAGTAATGTAATACCTGAATCCCTTGATATCTGCCCTCAGCTTCACCTCAAGCAGTTATCTCAGTCCTCAGGTATTACATTACTTATACACACACACACACCTCCAGACACACACTGGACTATACATAGTACATATAATTATTATTATATAAACTTACTGATGTGATGAGGCTGTCAATTCCTTCCTGAGTGTCGTATCCTCTAGCACACAACGGACATTTCTTACTGCTCTTGGCCTTCTTTAAAGCTTCCTTGAAGAAAGACTGTGATCCTTGAATAGCATTCATATCACTATTAAAATAATAATTATAAAAAACTACATAATTAAGCCTAATAACTTATAAATGTGCATAAAAACTGACTATTATTATTATTATTATTATTATTATTATTATTGTTATTATTATTGGTGGGTGTGGTCCCTCACTCTTCTTTCGTGGTCAGTTCTTCTTTGATTTGTTCAAGTTTATTTTCATAAGACGTTCCTTGACAAACTGACTCCACCTCCTTGTTAATAACTGTAGTCAAGGCAACAATCAATAATAATAAATATATATAATTAACGACACCTTTTAGTTTGCTCTCCTTGTCCTTTATTTGTTTCCTAAAGAGAGGGAGAGAGAGAGAGAGAGAGAGAGAGAGAGAGGGAGAGGGAGAGAGAGATAGGAGAAGATCAAAATATACATGTATTTTAGATGTTTCCCATACATTTTCTCGTCTACTTGTGCCTGGAGCTTTGACTGCTCGTGCCGCCATTTCGTGAGTTTACTCTGCGTCTGTGAATTAGTGATCCTCCTGGACCTTTACAAATAAAAGTATAATAATAATAATAAATAAATAATAATAATAAATGTATGCAGTATAACAGTACAGTATACCGTACTAACAGGTTATTAAGCGTAGGCACTTATGCAGAAAATGACAGAAAAACGGGGGCTTAATAATGATTCAGCGCTTAATAAAAACAGTAGGTGTGGTTTACAATAATAATTAATTAATTAGTAATAATTACTTTACTGGCTTTACAATGGCGGGTGGTGAAGAATACTCTTTTGACAGTCTGGTTCGTGGCCACAACGCTTATAAAAAGTGTCTGGACTCCTACTGCTTGGACTCCTACTGTTTTGTACTGCGCTTAACAAACCCATGCTAAAAGCTACATTGAGCTAGGCGCCTAATAAGAACTAGGCGCTTAACAACGAAGGGCGCTTAATAACCCGTTAGTACGGTATACACACATTAATGTGCAAAGTAGTACCTTTCTTTATCAGCAATGGATGAGTCCAATTCATCATCTGATGGCATGTGACCAACCAATTCCAACAACTTTGACTCTATACCACTAAACCTACAAACAACAACAAAATAAACAACAACAATCAACAAACAACAACAATCAACAAACAACAACAGCAATGATATACTAACTCTCTCTGATATTCTTCTTCTTTGTTTAGTTTGTCTTTCTGCATGCTCTCCAGTGCTCCTCTGGCTGCCGACTGTTGAGTGATGAGTCCCATCTCTTTCTGTAGCTTCCGGTGTTTCTCTGAAGCAACTTGTTTAGTTTCCTGCAACACCGAGAGGTCTCTCTCTAGCTGATCAATGTTCACGCTCTCTTGGTATTCCTTTAATTCTTGAGTCTGCAGGTTGAGAGAGAAATAACTGAGTAAAAAAAAACATATAAAGACCAATGATGTGGTGTCCTTAGTAAGATATCAGTATTACAGTGTAGCATAAGGTGGATCACCACGATTGGCAGTTCCATGAAAAATTGACAAAATAATGTAAAATCTATATCCACACACCATTGACCATTCTGTTGCATTATGATCGAGACAAGTGGTAGACAACTACTGAAATTGAAACACCACTTTACTAATACTTGATAGCTACCATGCATCCATCATTATACAGTATTATTATGTCTATAGTGTATAATTGTATATATAAGTCTTACCGCTTGTTTCAAATCCAGTTCAATCCTCTCAAACTCAGCATTAGCTGATGCTATTCTACTCAGTTGCCTGTTGAGGTTGATGAGGAGTGCTTCGTTATCATTCAACATCTTCTCCTTCATTTCTTTCTTCTGCTTCAGCCTCGAGCAGTTGTCCTGTAACTCACTTACTGAGGTACTTAATTCTTTCTCTTTCTTTATTAGCTTTTCCTGTAGGCAATCATTCAATCATATGCAAGATTCATGTACAGTGAGTGTACAGTGAACTAAAACTACTCATAGTAAATATGTAATGGGCAGTACCTTCATACAGCCCTTCCTTTACACACACAACACAAACATTGTACACAGTGTTTATTGATTGTTGTTGATACCAGGGACTTATAGTCCCTTCCAAAAATTGATAGCAATGATTATCAAAAAAAAACTTGACACTACTTGTAAAAGCTGTCTTTATAAACCTTCCCAACCTCATCATATCATCGTGGGGCGTACCATTACAAGAAATGAACATTATCTAACCCATGTACTGACTCATGTACTAGTGCAAATGTAAAAGCGTTAATTAGTTTTCTAATAGAACATAGTCTAGCTGTACCTTTTCTTCCATTATTTGACGCTGCCTCTTTTCCTTTTGTTCAGTGATTTCAGACACAAAATGTCTAATGGATTCCTTAGAGAAAGGGCCAGCCTCTTCTCCAAAGCCAACAATTCCTAACTGACCAGCAAGACTCGTTATATTCTGATCACGTTTCTTGACAGCTAGACGATAATGCTAAGAGAGAGAGAGAGGAGAGTGGAAAGATTAAGATAAAAAATGGTTACTTGTTCGTCACTCTCAAGGCGACCATATTCCTCAGTCAGTTTGTTCATTTTCTCTTTTAAACTATTCTCATCAACACAGATCCTCTCCAACTTCCTATTACACTATAAGAGAGGGAGGGGGAGAGAGTAAAATGTACATGTGTGTTTACCTCTTCAAGATTGCTCTCCTTTCTTTCCTGTTGTCTTTCATGATCCTCAAACAATGACTGCAGTTCATCAAGTGATCCTACAATCACATGTTAATCACGTATTAATCACATTAAAGCATTGTACAGTACACATATTGAATGAACTGTGATGAATCACCTGTGAATTCTTGTTCGATCTTATTTGAGAGGCTTTCTTTCTGTTGGAGAAACTCCTTTCTTGATGTTTCCAGCTTAGCTATTAAGAGAAACAAGTTACACGTACAATTGTACATAATTAAAGTGCTTTAATAAACAAACCATTTTCTTTCTCAATTTGTGCAACTTTGTCATACTTTCTACTTAACTCAGCCAACTTCTCCTATAATGTACATGTTACATACAATTATTTTAGTTATTATTATTATTATTTTATTAATTACTTCAACTGGTTCTATTTCTCTCTTAAGTCGGGTCTCTTCAGCTTTCAAGGAATCAACAGATTTTTGTAAAGACTGCATTCTCTTCTGCAGCTAAAGGAAAGATTTAAAAACACAAGTACATGTACATAAATCAAAGTATTTCGTGTGACCTACTTCATCAGATTTCTCCTTTTGATCCTTCAAGTGCTTCAGTTCTGCCATGTACTCTCTGCACAAGCTTTTCTATGGAAACCACCTCTAGCTGCAAGTAATGACCACACCAACTGTACCTGATCTTTTTGAAACTTCTTTATATTCTCGAGAGCTTTTGAGTATCTCGTTGATGCAAAGATCTCATCAAACTTAGTCTTGAGCGCTTTGCCTTCACTTAGAGGCCTTGAAATAAAATAATATATAAATATAAATTATTATTTAAATTCCCGACCAATTAGAGTCCTCTTGGTGACAGAATATCACATGATTAAGGATAGCTTTAGACACACCCAAATTACATGCCATCTAAAAAAGATAAACAAGCTTTCTTCGCCCTCTCCCTCTAATCTTACTTCAGTGTTGATCTCTATACAACGCGCTGAAACTTTAATTTTCTACAAAGAGAGAGAGAGAGAGAGAGAAGAGAGAGAGAGATGTCATCAAATATCAATAGCTCTTAATTCTTTACTTCTCCTGTAACTTTGTCTTCTCTCACTAGCGATCCCTCAAGCTGCTTCTGCTCAATCTTCTTCAGCTAAATTAAAGACCTATATGTACACGTAAATAATTTCAAAAGGACATACCTTTTGCTCGGACTGTATGATACGACTGCACGTTATTTTTTCACCTTTAACGTTGACAAATTTCAACCTAATGACAGCTTTCACTTCTCTCTCCCCAGCCAGCTGGAAAAAAGGTTACACCCACGCACAAAATGACTTTACCTTTGGGTCCATAACGAAATTTCCTCCTTTGCTGTTTGGGGGAAACTCACCAGTCGTCATGTACTTAAGACACTCTATAATAGTCTGTGTATTATAGAAAATATATACGAATTGTTAACAAGATACGACATATATTGTATATACAGTTTTCCCAGCTCCATTCTGGCCCACTATGAGGGTCACGGGGCTTCTGAAACGTACTATAACCTCGTCTTCTTGGCGAGGACCAAAACTACGGATCCCTTGGGGAAAGAGAAGACATCAGAGGAGGTATATTTAAAGTTATACCTCTTATTGACAATCTGTCAATGGTAGACATAATGAAAACACGTGGTCAGAATCGGTGCAATTTTATGGCCTTTCATAAATTTTTGATTACAATTTTTAAAGCATAAATCATTATTTTTTTTAAACAATACAAATAATAATACAACAATAATAGTATAATAATTATAATAATGATAAGGCAGGATTAAAACTTTGTGTTATTAATATTATTATTATTTCGTTTTATTTTGTGTTAATAATTGACTGAATTTTTTCTCAGTAAGTGGAATTGAGCTAATGCTGCTGAACAGCTGGTCTGAGTCAAGAGTTGACGGCAAATGCCCCAAAAAATGGCCGACATCTTCAATACTTGTAAACTGCAACAACTGGTGCTGATACATATTTAAAATACCTGAGAGAGAGAGAGGGAGGGAGGGAGAGGGAGAGAGAGAGGGAGGGAGAGGGAGAGAGAGAGAGAGTGAGTGATAAAATGTCATTATACATTTGACATTTCTTACCTAAGGCTGTCCTGTACAAGAAGAAGTCTCCATCGCGACAAAACAAGTCCCAAACTCTGCAAGCCACATCCAGTGGCAAGTTACGTGTGTAGATGGTGAATATCCTTTTAAATAGAGAAACAAAGTAGCTATAACATTATCTATGCATGGAGTATACACAGGGTTTCCTACAGGATTTCAGCATAGTGCTTATGCAGCTTCTTGTTAGTGCATCGTCAAGTTGGGCCAAAGACTCTGTACTATGGTACAGGGCATTCGACAAAAATCACAAGGAGAGAATTCTCCATTTTTATTACATTTTCTGATACATATATATGTTTGTATATTGTGTAGCAAGTTTGAGCTGATTCTGATCAAAATTGGATGTTTTACAAATTTTTAAAGTTACTCGAGAATCGAGCTCAAGTCCCTGTACTATAGTACAGTGTCATTGGCCAAATTTCACCAAAAATGACTAAGAGAGAATTCTCAATTTTTATTACATTTTCTGATGCATATACATGTTCTTATGTTGTGTAGCAAGTTTGAGCTAATTCCGATCAAAATTAGATTTTTTACGAAATTTTAAAGTTGCTCCAAAATTGGGCCAAAGTCCCTGTACTATAGTACAGTGTCATTGGCCAAATTTTGCCAAAAATGACTAGGAGAGAATTCTCTATTTTTATTACATTTTCTGATGCATATACACGTACATGCACTTATGTTGTGTAGAAAGTTTGAGTCGATTCCGATCAAAATTAGATTTTTTACGAAATTTTAAAGTTGCTCCAAAATCGGGCCAAAGTCCCTGTACTATATAGTACAGGGTCATTGGCCAAATTTTGCCAAAAATGATTAGGAGAGAATTCTCCATTTTTATTACATTTTCTGATGCATATACATGTACTTATGTTGTGTAGAAAGTTTGAGTCGATTCCGATCAAAATTAGATTTTTTACGAAATTTTAAAGTTGCTCCAAAATCGGGCCAAAGTCCCTGTACTATATAGTACAGGGTCATTGGCCAAATTTTGCCAAAAATGATTAGGAGAGAATTCTCCATTTTTATTACATTTTCTGATGCATATACATGTTCTTATGTTGTGTAGCAAGTTTGAGCCGATTCCAATCAAAATTGGATTTTTTAACGAATTTTTAAAGTTGCTACAAATGCCATGTACATGTATTCATAATGTAGTGCTTGTCAGCTCATGAAGCTCATGCTTTTTAGCTCACTTAGCATGCTTTGTGGGAAACCCTCAGTATATACTGCAATTCCTTACCATTCTATGAGGTAGAACTGAGGATGAAACCCTAACTGATTGAAATGAGCAGAAACCTTCGGAAGAGATTCGGCCAAGAGCAACGAGAAAACAGTAAAGTAAGGTTTCATCTTTAACGAAAAAATAGAGAAAAGATAATTTTTAAGAAACTAGATATATCTCACTTGATCCTGGTCAACTTTAAAAAACGCCAAATACGACGCCCGGTTTAAAAGATTAGCCAATGCAATGAAAGCATCAGCCTCATTCTCCATATTTAAAATAATTACAGCTGCCAAAAACGACATACCCTGTACCTGTGATTCAATAAATAAAAACAAGACAAAGAAAGAAGTTGCCTTACATATCCAACATCAGGTCTATAACAAGCATAAGCACCTAATACATTATGTAACACCTGACATAATGGACTGCCCTGTAGTAGGAGAGAGAGAGAGGGAGAGAGAGAGACAGAGGGGGGGGGAGAGGGAGAGACAGAGGGAGAGACAGAGACAGAGAGAGAGAGAGACAGACAGACAGAGGGAGAGAGAGAGACAGAGAGAGGGTATAGATATGACAAGTAAAGAATGGTAAATGAAAGATTAGAGTATATACATGTACATGCATACTTCTTGAAAGAAGCCAAGTGTAGGGAATGTCCTCTGTAAATCAAGATGAATTACATCCACACTGCTCTCTCTACTGATACTCGTCACAGATGCAACTGAATCTAAATTAACAAAAATACAATAATAATTAGCGTCGTTAGTAAGTGGGTGTGGCTGACCACTCCTCCCTCTTTGCTGTGCAAGGTCTAGCCTCTCCTGGAATCTCTTCCAGAAAATCATGTATAAATCTACCGGAAGGAAGGAGCTTAATGTACCATACAATATACTCAATGACTGATGAAGACTCGCACTCACATGACATGTAAATAAATAAATGAATAAATATTTAAGCCCAACATACACTGAGCAACTTTGTTGCTGGCAACTTGTCGTCAGACCTTTGATGTGGTCGAGCAACACTGGGCAACATGTTACAGAAAGTAGAAAGACTCTCAACAAGTTGCCTCACCACATCAAAGGTACTGGCAACAATCATGTGCCAGTATCATGTGCTCAGTGTATGTTGG
The DNA here is from genome assembly GCF_000090795.2 of Amphimedon queenslandica. Taxonomy (NCBI): domain Eukaryota; kingdom Metazoa; phylum Porifera; class Demospongiae; order Haplosclerida; family Niphatidae; genus Amphimedon; species Amphimedon queenslandica. The sequence continues at coordinate 367,996 of NW_003546258.1, read as the reverse complement.
GCTTTATATATGTACATATACATTGTACATGTGTGAATGCATGTACACTAATAATATAATGGAATTATGAGCACATGATATAATTACATGTGTACATATACATGTAAATGTACACCAAAATAAACTATTTCTTTTAGTAACTGCATGGCAAAATAATAACAATCACACGTACTGTTATTATTGATGTGAAAGACTACTGCTAGAAGGATATTAAGAAATACAATGATTATTAGGTGAGGTCAATTAGCTTAATATCATTATCATTATTATCATTATTATTATTATTATTATTATTATTATTATTATTATTATTATTATTATTCAAGTTACCTGGAGATATGTTAAGGTCATTTCCAATTGCTTTCTTCCACACTAATCCTCTTACTCCAGGAGGCAACCCAGCCCACCATAACTCCTTAACCTCTTTACGATTTCGTCTAAAAGACACACAAAAAAGATAACCTTCATAAACTTGTATTCATTGCATTACAAAGAGTCAAATTTTGGCAATATTTCGGCCCATTTTTTCTGGGCTACTGCAATTTGATCTTCCTTTGTGTGTCTCTTCTGCTCCATTTTATGAGTGTCACTAGCATGCTGTAACTCTAAAGTTGAGATACTAAAATAGAGAAACAAATAGCAATGAATTGTAAATACCTTTCTTTTTCGTAGCTTGGATCATCTCTTGGTAGAGTTTCTGATGTTTCTTTTCTTCGGCAGGCGTCTTTGCAGGGAGACCTCTGGAAATAAAAATAAAACAAATAATATTATACTTAAAAAATATATACATCATGACAGAAGTGGTTATATCCACATGCACATGTATGCATACACATACAGTGCATGTATATATGTGACCATAATTGACAAAAGGTACCTTATGGCGGATAAGAAAATTGGTCTTTATAGCCTAAAAAATCCAACTTCCTGAGCTCCCTTTATCATAAAATTACTCCAGAGGATGCAAAAAGTTACTATATAGCTTATAGAAACAATTGTTGACTAACAGAGCACTCACAGGTTAATATTTTTCATTTCAAAGAGGTATTTTAAAATCCGCCATAAGGTACCTTTTGTCAATTATGGGCACATATTTACAAACAATCATAGATGTACATGTACATAGATAGTGGTAATTTGAATGATAAAGGAGAAGGTGGTTTATGAATTAGTAAGGATCGACGCACAAGGAGGAAAGGCTACACACATCACCACTACTGATAAGCAATGCTTGATAACATACATGCAATTAACATTATGCAATTAGGATACACTACCTGGCATAACACTGTAGCACATGTATGGTAAGATTGGAATATGCTATTTATCATTATATGTGTGTGTGTTGTTGAAATATTTGTGTATGTGTGTGTGTATGTATTTAACATAATCTGTTTATAATAATCATAAAGTTTGTGACTGTTTCATAATAATAATAATAATGGGCCTGTTCTCATAAACAGTCAGTCATTCCTTCATTATTGAATGAAAGGGACTGACAAAACATGTATGACAAAAATAATTATTTTGATAATAATAACACAAGGCAAGGATTGCTGTCAGCTAATTGGAGGAGATTCATTTAGGAACAGGTGCAAACAAGAATGTGAACATACAGTCTAAGTGTGAATGTGTACCTCCTGCTGGGAGCTCATCACTCAATGACTGTGTATTCAATACAAATAATAATTATTCTCCCTCCCTCCCTCCCTCCATTAAAGTAGCTAATTGTGGACATACTTTGGTCTTCCTTCAAGAATGAGTCCAGTCGTTGAGGTAGGAGGAAGAGCTCCTGATGAAGCAGCACCTGAACTCTTCCTACAACACAATACATACATACAGTGCAATACATGAATACATACATGTAGATACATAAAGCACACTTCTTCTCCACACTCTTACCTTTTAAAAAAAGAGAACTTGGTCTTGGCAGGAGATTTGTTATTATTCAATAAAAGGTTCTGTCTCTTTTTCTCTGCTGACCCGTTAGTAGCCCCAAGAGGAAGAGGGGTAGAAGGACTAATGGTGGTACTAAGTTCTACAGACTCAAGTTCTGAGTGGAGTGTGAGGCTGTCATTAGTAGGCGAGTTTGTTTGGTCGCTGCTACCAGTCTCAGGTAGAGGAGACGTGGTAGGACGAGGCTCTTCTTTCTCTCCGTCTTCTTGCTGGCTGGGAGGTTCTATCTGCTCTATCTCTTCTCTTTCGACCGGCAAATCCTCCTCTTCTTCTGCCATTGTATCTTAAGAACTTGAAGTGGGCGTACCCGTTAACGCCCAGATAAAACAAAATTCCGTATACTTAGACCACGTGCCACCACGTGATGAAACTGATGAGTTACAAGTCCACACCTATTATAACCACAAAGGATGTGCTCTCTTTCTTCTCCGCTAAAGAAAAAAGTAGTCATAATTGGAGGAGGATTTGCTGGCATAGGAGCAGCCCGTACTCTCTCCTCCTCTCCAGCAGTAGATGTGCTTTTATTAGAAGCTTCCGATAAACTGGGTGGGCGTGTCCACAGCCTTCAATTGAAAGGTGAATGTTGTGCAGTTGAATTAGGAGCTACTGTGTTACACGGCGAGGTTGGTAACTCTCTGTACGACCTATCACAAGACCTGGGTGTGGTCTTGCACAAGAAAAACGATTCCGTTCAAAGTGAGTCACTTTTTGTCACCGGGGGAGGAGGGGAAGTCCCTGTGGAGGTCGTGCGTCACTATGGCAACATCATCACGGACCTGTTTGCAGAAATGTGTGAGTGTCTGGACAGGAGAGATTGGAGCTATGAGATAAGACCAGAGTGGAAGAAGAACATGTTATGTGAACAGCCACCATCTTCACACTTCAGTTACATTAATGAGAGGTTTCAGAATATCATACTAAGCAATGGAATCACTAACGATCATTATACATCTGTAACAAAGGAGCCTGATAAAGGAATTATTACAAGTACGTGTAATGATGATGATGATCCTATTTGGGTAACAGAAGGTATTTTAGATTATTGGTTGAAGAGGGAGAGAATTAATAATGCCACAAATGAGCCCATTAACTTGTATGATGGATATCTCGACTTCTCTTATCCACTCGGTGATCTAAGCATTCAAATTGAGGGAGGCTATCAAAAATTAGTCGATTCGTTATCTAAAGAGATACCTGCTAAAAGTATAATATTGAATAAACGAGTCACTCAAATAAAATGGACTCCCGCTCGTCATAAACAAGCCCCACCCACTGACCATGCCTCTGTTATTGTCCAGTGTGCTGATGGTAGCTTGTATAGTGCAGATCATGTGATCATTACAGTATCTCTTGGAGTACTCAAGTCACATGATGTAGAGTTTGATCCTCCACTGCCTCCCGCTAAACAAAGTGCAATCTCACAGCTAGGCATGGGGTTAATGGTTAAAGTTGTGTTCCATTTCTCTGCCCCATTCATTCATTCAAAGTACAGGAAAATTGGGTTTATTTGGCGGGAAAACGACCGGGAAAGACTTAGCAACTACCCGTGGGTGTGTCACCAGCACTGCCTTCATCGTGTGGGAGGGAGCAACGTTTGGGTGGGATGGTTTGTTGGAGACAATGCTAAAACAGTACAGGAACTACCCATGTCAAAACTCAAGGAAGGAGCGATGAAATTATTGGATCATTTTATCAGCAAATATTATATTACTAAGCCTCTCATTACATCAGTTACTACATTCCCTTGGGGTAAAGACCCTCTCTTTCAAGGTAGCTACTCTTATTGTCCCTTCGCCTCAAGCTCTGAGGACAGGGTAATACTAGCCACACCCATTAACGGAGCTACACCTCTTCAACTATTGTTTGCAGGTGAAGCTACTAGCCCGAGTCTATACAGTACGACTAATGGAGCGTACGACACTGGAGTGAGAGAAGGGTTAAAGATATTAGAACAGCTTAATCAAAATGATGAGAACATAAAACCTACATGAACATGAATACATGTACATAAAGACCATATGCATACACACACACACAACGATGATGTTATAAAATTGTTTTAAAAACTCTCGGTTGCACGAAAGCATCTAAACTGAAGAGAATTTGACTCGTGAAACGACTCTGATAAATCACGAATACTAATAATAAAAAATGAAATGAAATAGCATTTATATTAAGCACATGTCCTCACTTGCGTCCATACGACTTTGTTATTAATTTGCTGCCAATGACATCATAAATCTCCATAAATTTATCCCTGAGAGAGAGAGAGTCGGGAAAGTTACTTCTAATCTCTTACCTTGTAGATGGAGTCACGTAAGCTGCTAAAGTGTCTTGTAGAACAAGCAATTCAATATAACCCTAATTGTGAATTACATGCATCATCATTATTTATTACTATTGGCATACCACTAGTCTTCCTTGGTTACTAAATGATGTGACTCTCCTCAACTGCTCGTGGAACTCATCAATTAGTTTCTCGAGGAGTTGGGACAAAACTTGTTGAGTTATGTGCTCAGAAATACTCGAAACCTGAAGAGAAGAGACAGAAAGAAGAGGAGGTTGATTAAATAATAAATCTCAAAGTCTATCACTGTATGTACCTCTGCGTGTACATGTACAAAGTACAGCAGTATTTCTTTAATGTAAGATCTTATTCCTTTGGGTACTGAGTCTGTGCCCCAATCGAAATACCCTCCGTGAATACCCGGAGCAACCAGTTTGACGAGTGGACCAACTTTGAGCCTAATGTAATACTCAAACACCTTTCTCTCCAGCTCACCCAGCTGCTCTATAAACTTCTACAATGAGAACAAATATTAAAGTACTAATTGATGCATGTTCTAAAGTTTCTACTTCAAAAATTTTTAATGGGTAGTCAATTCAAATTTATTACCTGTTCGACTTGAGGGCATGATGGGTATCCGTGACTCATGAAACAGTCAAATAATCTCGGAGAGACGTACTGACGAGTATAATAACTATTACTGAGTATCAGTAACAGCTGTTCCTCCTATACCAACACATTCTAATTAGAGCCCATGTTCTATTTATAGTAACAGAGACTCACGGGTAATGGGACGTTAAGATTGTCCTCTGACAGGGCGCCGCTAAAGGTTTCCTGACGTGTTATGCTGCTTTTAATACTTTCCCTAAAAGAGGTGGGACTTGTAATGACAGGGTTTCCCACAGGATTTTGGCATAGTGGTAATTTTAAATATTGTGCAGGGTATTTTATAAAAATGACTAGGACAAATTTTTATATTTTTTTTGGTACGTATACATGTTCTTATGCTGTGTAGCAAGTTTGAGCCGATTCCAATCAAAATTGGATTTTTTACGAATTTTTAAAGTTACTCAAAAATTGGGCCAAAGTCCCTGTACTATAGTACAGGGTCGTTGGCCGAATTTCACCAAAAATGACTAAGTGAAAATTTTCCATTTTTATTACATTTTCTGATACACATACATGTTCTTATGCTGTGTAGCAAGTTTGAGCTGTTTCCGATCAAAACTGAATTTTTTTACAAATTTTAAAAGTTACTCAAAAATTGGGCCAAAGTCCCTGTACTATAGTACAGGGTCGTTGGCCGAATTTCACCAAAAATGACTAAGTGAAAATTTTCCATTTTTATTACATTTTCTGATACACATACATGTTCTTATGCTGTGTAGCAAGTTTGAGCTGTTTCCAATCAAAACTGAATTTTTTTACAAATTTTTAAAGTTAGTCAAAAATTGGGCCAAAGTCCCTGTACTATAGTACAGGGTCGTTGGCCGAATTTCACCAAAAATGACTAAGTGAAAATTTTCCATTTTTATTACATTTTCTGATACACATACATGTTCTTATGCTGTGTAGCAAGTTTGAGCCGATTCCGATCAAAATTGGATTTTTTACAAATTTTTAAAGTTACTCAAAAATTGGGCCAAAGTCCCTGTACTACAGTACAGGGCCGTTGGCTGAATTTCACCAAAAATGACTAAGTGAAAATTTTTCATTTTTATTACATTTTCTGATACACATACATGTTCTTATGCTGTGTAGCAAGTTTGAGCTGATTCCAATCAAAACTGGATTTTTTTACGAATTTTTAAAGTTAGAAAATCGGATCAAAGTCCCTGTACAGGGTCATTGGTCAAATTTTGCAAAAAAATGAAAAGGAGAGAATTCTCAATTTTAATAATTTTTTATCTAATACATAAATGTACATGTATACCCTGTGTAAGTACGAAAATTACATGTACATGTATTTCTCACCCGTCTGGAGGAGCAGCTAACATTGTCAGACATTCACAAAAGTCCTTTAAAAAAAACGATGATATCATATGACATCATACGACATCATACCGCCTTACCTCAAGCAATCCTTGAAAATACTCGACTGAAGAGGATGAGAGCTGATCCCTCTGTTCCTATGGCAACAGTAGTCATGGTAACTGTGACCGTGACGACGCCCTTACCTTCGTTTCCCCAGGGTGCGTCTCAATGACAATCTCTTTCACCGTCAGGAGGACATCAATCACAATATTCTCAAAGAGAACAGGCTGGAGAGGAGTTAAGAAAAAATTAATGTAAAAATAGTCACGGGTTATATGGTGTATATGTACAAATAGCTCGTAATTTTAAAGGGGAAAGAATCTTTTTGGCAAATTAACAAATTTTTGGTGGTTGGCAGGTTTTAATTCAGTAGTTACGTATTATGATTAGCAGCTCAAAATGACTGAATCTTATTTTAGGGAATGGTTATAATTTACCATAATCCTCTCTAATCCAAAATTACCAGCTATACAGTGCATACTAGCTTATTTATAGTCGATGTACATGTAATAATGGTATACTCTCACCAGACTGGTTATGATGCTCCCCTCTTCATCCTGTACCCTCCAGTCTTCCCTCTCTGACAATCCCTCAATATCTTTAGTGGTCCTCAGGAAGAGTGTGTCAGAGGAGAGGGTGCACACGTTGAGGGAGAGCTGCTGGACGAGGGAAAGAGGAGCAGCTGGCAATGGAAGATCTTGCAATAAAGAAAGACAAGTCCTACAAGATACGCATGAAATTAATAGTTATTAAAATAGTAGATGTACACAAAAATTATGTATGTACGTGTACATGTGATAATCTCTAGCTAAATAATGTAGAATTAATAATTGTATTGGTCATAAGAAGAGAGATATGATAATTAAAATATACATAAAACAGTGATGTACATGTAAATTCATGTAAAATGGTGCATGTAATAAATATAAAAATATACATGTACACGTACATGTACATGTTCCTACATGTCAAAATACCTTATTTTCCTGACACAGAGTGGTAGCCAGGCACCCGAGACTTCAGCAAGATCGTCATCAAAGGGTTTCCAATCGCCGAGTTTGGAAACCCTGTCTGGAGGAAGATCAGTAAGGGCATCTTCAAAGAGACTAGCATTGACAAGATCAGTGTATACCTCACACACCTCCAGCAACATCTCCTAGAAACAACAAGAGAAAATTAATATCAAATATAACAAGTCCAATATATCCACGAAGAAATTAAAAAATAATAAATAATATTAATTACGCATACTGTATAGCTTGATATTTTCGTGGTTTGCTCCCGGTGGGGCAATTCGTGGTTTAATTTTCGTGGTTGACGGTTTACATAGCCTGTATGGGGATGGCACTTCAATGATTTTGTGGGTTTAAATTTCGTGGGCAGCCCCATAACCACGAAAACCACGAAATTTACATTCCACGAAAATTTCAAGCTATACAGTATTCTTGGCTTATAAAAACAGAAAAAAGCAAAAAAATTAAATGTACTTACATCAAATACATGAACCTTAGTGCTAATATTCTCACTAATTATATTATCTTGGTTCTCATTAAGAGTTGTCTGGAATTAGATTGGGTTTGGTCAGTGGGCGGGGCCACAATTGAGAGAGCAACTTACATTAAAAAGTGAGCGGTTGAAATAAGCTTGTCCAAGTTTAAAGAAATTAGGAAGGTTATTTGCAATAATGTCGATTAGTTTCTCAATGAATTGAATTCTCTTTGGTTTACTGCTGGCGTCATGAGTACTATCAGGATTACGGCTGTGAGAACCAACTGTAGCCTTGCTATAGACACTCCCCCCACTGCTGTTTGATTGGGTACGGGAGTGACCACGCCCAATTGATGGAACATCAAGAAATTCAGTATCTGGGATAAGGGAGAGGCATGAATAAAATAGTACAGGGTCATTGGCCAAATTTCGTCACAAATGAAAAGGAGAGAATTCCCCATTTTTATGATTTTTTTTCTGATACAAATACGTTGTATTTCAAGTTTGAGCCGACTCTGATCAAAATTGGATTTCGTGACAATGGAACTAATGGGTTTTTGCTTGTCACGGATTTCGTGACAATGGAACTAATGGGTTTTTTTTGCTCGTCATGGATTTCGTGACAATGGAACTAATGGGTTTTTTTGCTCGTCATGTATTTCGTGACAATGAAACCAATGGTTTTTGCTTGTCACGGACTACATGGTTTTTGCTTGTTACACTAGTACTTGATCCAATTGTGGAGTAACTTTCAAAATTTATTATAAACTGGTTTTGATCAATATAAGTTCTTCGTCAAATTTTATCTGTCTTACCTGTTTGGTATCTCATTTTAGCCTCTAACAACTGGCTCAGCAACCAACTGTGCATTCCACTCACACACTCCCAGCATGGATCACCAACATAATCAAGATCCAATAGATACCTGTCGTCATATGACAGTCACATGACTATAGAAAGGAGACAACAAGACTGCTGCTTACTTGATCAGCTTCTTCTGGTTCTCAAAAGTTGTAGGATTTGTGAGTAATTGCTTACGAAGATCTGAACGAAATTTAGACACCATACTCTCAACTTCTTTTAAAACTATTAAAACACCCACACAAATTAAAGGGTGGAGCCAAGCAGACACTGACCTTTAGCAAAAACTTTGACCTTTGTACCGGCAAAAAGTGACTTTGCCCTTTCATAATCATTAGTAACAATTTCATATTCAAACTAAAAATATAAAAATTAAAATATTTTTGTTTGCAGGGCTTTCTAACATTTTTTATATTTCTTTCAATAGAGCGTGGTAGGTTAAATAAAAACCGATACCTCTGTAGGACGGTCAACGCATTACGAGTTGTGTCAGCTTTTAACTTCCTGTTCAGTAAACCTTGGAACAAGGCCTCAGCTTCTAATGTTGTACCTATAACGAGAGAGAGAGGAGGGGAAGAGAGAGAGAGGAGGGGAAGAGAGAGAGAGGAGGGGAGAGGAGAGATAGATAGATGAAGAGGTCACTCTACTAACTTCTAAAATAGTTCTCAAGCTTGTCAGTCAGTCCATCAGAGTCCTTTTCATTAGTCAACATTAACTTATTGACATGTGAAGGGGCAAAACACAGTCAAGGACAAAAACAGTTATAATGATTATAAATAAAATTATCAGATACATGTACATGTACATCAAAATGGAGTAAATATATCAGGTGAAGGTTTTCTAGCACTATTGAGCATATACATAATGGCTCATATGGCTGGTTTTACTTCAATAAAAGATGATCAATTGGCCACATTTTAAGCATCAAACAAAAATGACCTACCATATAATTACATGTACATTTATGTATCATATATAAATATTTCATATTAAGAGTAAGAATGGATATCAGACAGTGCGTCGTAGCATTGAATGAAAGCATCAAGATTATTCTCAATGAATTGAGCAGGAGCTTGTTGGGTTTTCTCCACCTCTCCCTTAAGGTGGTCCAGCCCCTGCTGGAGCTGCTGGTAGCTGGTACCACAATGATTCTCTAGCAGGAATAAAACCGGATTGAAATCCTCTGCCAACAGATTAGCACTTCCTGAGTAAGAGAAGAATGAAGCAATTAAAAGATGCATGTATTTTTACATGTATGTTATTGTATGATTTACAACTGCTAAAATGTGACACAATTCAATTTAAAATCTAGATATGTACAATTGTACACATACATGTAGTTCAAAGTGCTTTTAGCGTAAGATTAAATGAGTGAAATGGTCCATGCAAGTTTGACACAGGCTTAACTAATTAAAAGTTAATACATTCCATTACCTTCAGGCCGGCCCAACTGCTGAAGTACATCCATGGAGACTTTCCTACCGACACGCCCCTTAATGATACCAAGAGGATCGGAGAAATGAGACTTACTCCCCGAGAGGGCAGGGAGTCCTTCTATTACTGTCTGATCGCTACCAAACACCTCCCAGTTCTCGTCCATCCACACGCTGCTCTCTGACTCTGGATCCAAACCTAAAGGCAATGGATACAGCAAGAGGTGGTGATAATCATTATAACTAGTGAAATGATAAAGGAAGGTTTCAAATTGCCATAAAAATACAACCAAAGCAGAATAAACATTTAAAAAATAGGCCAATTTTGCATCAACTTTGAAAGTGTTACCTGCCAGACTACCTAACTGATATTAATTTTTATGCTTTTAATCCAATTTTAAACCTTCCTTTATTAACCCTTTGCAAACTCACGTGGGCTCCCAGGGGACGTCGGCTCCAATCCAGTGAAATACACCGTACATGTTCCGGACCCTCCACTCTGTGACGTCACTATTATCCGACCACGCCCAATCCCTCCCCCGCTCTCACAGAGTATTTTATGATCTGAGACCCACTCCATCATTTCCACGCACTCCTGGCCGCATATCATTATACTAGTGATATCTGCCGCACTCAGGCCAAGGTTCTCGCCCCATATCTTTACTTTGGTCCCAGGAGGCCCTTCACAAGGGGACACACCATTTACCAGAGGAGGGTCCATATTTATCACATATACGGAGAGAATACGAGGAATGTTATTCCGTAAAACAGAAGTGGAAGTATACGGTATAACATCCCGAAAAGGACGGATGTCACTCAATTATTAGATAATAGTTAATTAACTGCATTGCTTTTTGCAAGGTAGCCCCTCCCTCTTTCAGTTTCGAAACAGAGAGACAGCATGCCTCCTAAAAAGAGAAAGCAGGCTGAAGAGGAAAATGGAAAGACCCAAGACATCTCCTCATTCTTCAAACCAGCCCCACCAAAATCAGCAAAGAGAGCCGAGTAAGAAACCAGTCATAGAAATCTCATGAAATAAATTAATTCTCATAAAAGACCCGCACATGCCACATGCACAGATGATGAGACTCCTCCCACCAGTGACAAAGAGCTTATTACAGAGAAGAGATACGTGGCATCGGCTAAACTGTGGTCAAAGAAACTGGGAGGGGAGATAGGACCCTCTTGGATGAAAGCACTTGAGCCGATATTTAAGGAACCTTTCTTCACTGAGGTACTTCATAAATACACGATCATACTGTATAATGTATATTATAGCACCAAATTTTTTGTCGGTCAAACGTCATTAATTTCGCAATGCTTTGCTTGATTAAATGATAGTGTGCAGGTCATAGTGGAATGGCAAATTATTTTAAAATTTTATTTTCTTATTTGCTCGATAAAAATTTGGTGCTATACGGTATTAATATTATGCCACGCCTCCTCTTTATTAGTTAATGAGTTTTGTTGATGGAGAACGTGCAACTAAAGTTGTGTATCCTCCAGGTAGGTAGTGGGTGTGAATACTAGTTATTAAAAGTTATTAATTTTAGCATCGCAAGTATTCTCTTGGACAATTGCGTGTGCCCTTGACGACGTGAAAGTCGTAATTGTTGGACAGGATCCTTATCACGGACCTAATCAAGCACATGGCAAGTCACATGATTGTCACATGATCAACAATTCCCTCCTTTAGGACTGTGCTTCAGCGTATGTATAGGAGTTCCACCTCCACCTAGGTAAGGAGAAAGAAGTAATAAAAAATATTATAGTTTATTTTTTACTTTTTAAAGTTTAAAGAACATTTATAAAGAATTGAGTGAAGACATCAGCGGATTTAGCATTCCTGATCATGGCTATCTCATTGGCTGGGCCAGACAAGGTTTTTTATTAACCTTTTACTCTCTCCCACTATCCTCTCTCTTCCCCCCTCTCTATAATCACTCCCTCCCTCTCATTGCCACAGGAGTTCTACTACTCAATGCTTGTCTAACTGTAAGGAGAAGTGAAGCAAACTCGCATTCAAAGAAGGTACAACAAAAAAATATTATTTTAATTATTTTTATACTTTTAGGGTTGGGAAAAGGTAACTGATGCCGTCATTCAGTGGATAAATGCCAACTTGAGGGGTGTGGTCTTCATGCTTTGGGGCGGAGATGCTAAAAAGAAAGGCTCATCAATTAACAAGGTATTGTTCTAAAAATAGTATCATTCTATAAATAGATCATTAATATTAATAGAAACGTCACTATGTACTTGATGGCCCCCACCCCTCACCTTTATCAGCCCATAGAGGATTCTTTGGTTGTAGACACTTCTCTAAAGCCAATGAGTTGCTTGAGAAAGATGGCAGGACTCCGATTGACTGGTCCCATCTTCCTAGAAATTAACATTCTAGCAACAATAACTGTATTATACATTTTATTTATGATATATATTTTAACCATTCCATTTATCAAAAGAATTATATTAAAATGAAAACACCTATAGATTGCAACCAATAATGAAAATAATAGTAATAATAATAATAATATGCCACTGCTTAGTTTCTAATACAAATTAACATTATTTTTTATCCTTTTTCAATACTGATAAAAATGCATCTCGGTCCAACTCCACATTGCCTATTCTCTTCAGTCTTTTCTTTCCTTCTCTTTGCTGCCGAAGTAACTTCATTTTCCTTGTGATGTCTCCCCCATACTAACAGAATACAGCAATAGAGCTATACAGCATTAGTTAGGCAGCAAACTTACGCATTTTGCAGTAACGTCTTTCCTTAAAGCTTTCACACTATCACAAAAAATACAATATTTATAACAAATAATCTATTTATAGTAACCACATCTATTTATAGTAACTATGTCTATTTATAGTAACACTTATCATCTATTTATAGACATACCTCTCTCTAGCAATGACACGCCCGCCTACAGCAGCTTGCACAGCAACTTCAAACAATTGCCTGTTAATTAAGAGTGGGCGGAGCACTACAGAAAGACATGTACCTCCGTATTGTGTCCTTTAACTTGGAGCATATTGACCTGCCGATGGAATAAGCTGAGTCAGCATGTACCACACATGAAAGGGCATCAACTTGTTGTCCGTTTAGTAAAATATCCAACTAGTAGGAATTCAAAAACATTAATAATTAAATAATTAATAAACTGGACAAACTCGTTACTTTGACTAGTTTAGTTTTCTGGTAGCCAGCATCTTCATAATCAAAACTAATAAATAATAATAATAATAATAATAATAATAAATTAAAGACCTAGCATATCCAGATGAGATGCTCTTAACTTGATCAAAGAAATCAAACACAACTTCACTCAATGGGAGAATATACTTGAGCATCACACGAGATGAGGTCAGATACACTAACTGCTGCTGGTCACCTCTCCTCTCCTAAAGTCAACAAAGCATCAACAAAATAAATAACACATTTATACAGTGTAGCCCCTCTATATAATGGACACTTTAATACAGGAAAGTTAGTTCATTACATAAAGGTGTCCTTTATGTGGAGGTTATTACAGTAAGGAATGTAATTGGTACACTAGGTGCTGTCCGTTAAATGGAGGTGTACGCTATAAAAAGCATAATTTAACAGATGCTACGTGTATAGTGTAATCAGAAACTATGTTAATAATACTATCAACAAAACAATAGAACAATAGTTAGTCACAACAAGGCGTTCCCATCATTCGTGTTAACATGTACAAGTACATGCTCCTCTAAGTCATCTGTGTGTACATGTACATGTACGTGCACTATATTGTAGTACAGGTGTGAAAGGAAAGGGTGGGGGTGGGAAGCAACAGAAACAAGTCACAATTAAAGTGGAAGCCATTAATTAGAATGTTTATAAATACAATTATAGTGTTTTGACCACAAAAGCAAGCACTTAATGCATTGCTTTATTATTTTTATTATTATTATTATAAAACCTCTGTGTGTGGTCATTTAAGCAATTACAATGCAAGTGAATAGCAAGTAGGTGTATAGATGTATCTACAATGTACATGTGATAGACAGTGTCCATACTTCACAGAGTGCCAGTAGTTTCCCTAAGTATTGATCAGGGAATATCAGTGTCCCTTTTACTATTGGCTCTCTGAACTCAGTAACTTTGTTCTTGTCAGGAAACTAATGACAAAAATACACTTTACAAATATCTTGATGATACACTTACATGTGATGGATTTAATATTTGTAGGATACTACCATCTCTCATTAATGCTAAAGAATAATAATAAAGAACGACTAATGCTAAATAAAGAATGATGAATACTGATTTAAAGTACATGTATTTAATGTGAATTAACACTCAACATTATACATACTACTACCTCTCTCTCTCTCTCTCTCTCTCTCTCTCTCTCTCTCTCTCTCT